>NC_069503.1:1046477579-1046620079 GCF_027579735.1 Bombina bombina
GTCATGAGCTTGTGTGAAAAAGTAACTAAATCATGTTCTTTTTGTAATAAATAAATATTTTTTGTATGTCATGTGGTGTATATTGTTTGTATGCATCGATGAGTGTATGTTTGTGATAATGTTATTAGTTAGATGTAGGTATATGAGGGTCTTTTCCCGTGTGTCAATGTAAGTCAATGGGAAAATGGATTTTTTTTTTTTTTTCTAACACCCGAGATCTCGCAACTTTAATCCTTTGTATTTTGATGAAAAATTATTAAATATTAAAAATAAATATAGTGTAGTGTTTGTATGAGTGTAAGTGTAGTTTGTGTCATATTTGTTTTGTGATTCGTGGATGTTTTTTTTGTCGATATATGTTTACTACTGGGTCTGAGGTGGCGGTAGAAATTTGAGCGTTAGGTGTTTTTTGAGTGTCGGTAAATGAACTCTAAATACCGGAGTACGTAAGAAACCCGCGTTAGGAGCCTCTAACGCTGGATATCACGGCTAACGCCGAACTCCAAATCTAGGCCTTAGTCTTTACTCCTCCGCTCCGGCATGGCACTTCATCTGAGTATGTAATGAAATGAATCTGCAAGATAACTCCTAACAAAAAACTAACAACATAATCTATATCAACGCGTAGAACTTTTAACTTAATAAAATAACAATAATTCTAGGGGAGTATGGCTAAAAATTTCCAATCGGAATCTACTCAGCCCACTTATTATTACTTAAATAAGTTTCATTCCAATCAACTTTCTTTGCCTTTAGTTGGCATTTAAACTAAGCAGACCAAACAGTTGGCATATGAACAGTTACACTAAACAAGCAAACAAGCAAAGGGGGCACCCCATATAAATGGAAGATATCTAGCCACCTTTTAATAACCTTTTGTACCCTAATGGTTATTATCACATAATAATCAACATTCATTTGACCTGTGAAATATAGAATGAACTGTTCTACACAAGCACACATTATTGAAGTATAACACACACTCTACCATTGGTCTTACCACTGGAATAAATTGACCTGTGTCAGTCTTTATCAACCCATTTGGGCCCCAGAGTTCATTGAGGAATGATGAGTTGTTTTCTTAGGCTTGACTTTCTGCCATTCTCTGCGTTGGAGCAGGGGAGTAGAATGAAAATTAGACGAAGCGGTGGTACCTTGCTCTGGTTCTGATTCTCCAGTAGGAGGTGGAATTTCTAGTTTCTTACAGAAGTCCCCAATTTCTGAAGGTGATGAACATACTGCCCTCCTGTTTTTCCAAATTGCTATTAGGTGAAAAGGATGGCCCCATCTATAGTTAATATTCCTGGTTTGCAAATGTTTTGTAAGTGGTGAGAGTTCTTTCCTCCTAACGAGGGTCCTAGCGGACAGATCAGCAAAAAACTGCAGGGTGAATCCATCTTTCTGAATCGGGCGTTTCTCTCTTGCTGCTGACATAATGCTCTCCTTTATTTGATAGCTGTTGATCCTCGCTATCACGTCCCTGGGAGGTGCTGACTCTGGGGGTTTAGGCCTCAAAGCTCTGTGAGCCCTATCTATGACCACTTCCTGTGTGACAGGTGATTTTATTAGGGATGAGAACAAGGATTGCAGGTATTCTTGTAGGTTAGTGATTTCTATGGTCTCAGGGATACCTCAAATCCTTATGTTATGTCGTCGGGAGCGATTTTCCAAATCCTCCAATTTGTCTTCTAGTTGCAATATCACCTTGTCTTGATGTTCCATATGATCGCTCATTTTGGACAGATCCAAAGAATGTGCTTGTGCGGTTTCCTCTAGACCATCAACTCTATTCCCTATCTCCCCAAGATCTCTTTTAAGGTCTGCTATTTCTTCTTTTATGCATTGTTTAACTTGCACAATTAGAGTTGAAAAATCTTTTTTTGATGGGATGGAGGACAACACATTTTTTTATATTGTTACCATGTCACCTTCACCTTCAGATTCTGACTCTGACGACCCAGAAGAAGGTTGCTGTCTTAACGATATTTGGGTCATGTCTTTAGGTGATGGTAGGGGGGTAGCTTTAAAATATTCATTCACAGTTGGTGCCGTAGAACCCCCCCCTTTGCCTGATTTCCCCTTCTGTATAGCTTTCCTAGGGGACATCGTCCGATATTTCTAGAGGGGACTTTAGAAGAGACAGAAGTGGAAATTATTGCTCCAGCTACAATTTCCGTGCTGTTGCTCAGTGATGATTTACCCCTTCTCCTCTGTGTTTACCAGAAGTACGCTAGCTCACACGTGATATGCACTTATGTTGATTAAACTGCCCTGGCACTTCATATATTCTTATTTATCTCTATGCATTTAGTAATATCTGTGTGAGTGATCTACCCCTTTTTGTAATTTTCCGCGTAGCTAGTACTTCTGCCCCCTTTGCTAAAGTTGGAGATCTATTTTCAGAAAGAGGGACATGATATAGCAGCCGTGGGATAGCTTGGTGAGAAGTGAAAGATTTTTATGTCATTTCTACAGTTTTGCTCCTAGTTGTTGACCCAGGACTGCAATGTCAGTTACCAAACATTCCTCTGCCTGCTATTGACTTATAAAGTAAAACACATTATCATCACTGGTAGAACAAGCCACATGCTGCCTGATTAAAACTTAAGCTGTGTAGAATGCTTTGCGTGTAATCGTTGCCGTGCTGGGCCAAGTGTTGTCTCCCTGTCAATTAAAGCAAGGTGTCCCAACTTATATATGCAGAACAAGTTAACCTACAGGGGAGACCCAAACTGTATAAATGCCT
The DNA here is from genome assembly GCF_027579735.1 of Bombina bombina. Classification (NCBI taxonomy): domain Eukaryota; kingdom Metazoa; phylum Chordata; class Amphibia; order Anura; family Bombinatoridae; genus Bombina; species Bombina bombina. Next base: position 1,046,480,326 of record NC_069503.1, read on the forward strand.
CCCGCATTGATCAAGGAATTCCAGATGCCTGTTGAAAGTACATATTGTGTGCAGGGGCTCCGTATCAATAAAGCAAGCAGAGCGGCTTTTATTGTAGTGCGTGCGTTTGTGTAAGATACCGCCTGGCACTGTTATGTGGATTCGACTCCGTGTATGCGCACTGTCAAACAATCCCAATCAAGGACTTTATCTCTCTTGTATGGCACTTTTTATTCCATGTGGGGTTGCCTGAGGCTAAAACTCTGTGCTGAATTGTACTCACAAACATTTGCTGTGCCGTCGGCGAAAATTGATCTCAGGAGCCAATGCGGGTGATCTTTGCTAAGTTTGCGATTCTCCCCATGGTCAGCGCACCATCCGGATTGCAGGGGTATTAATGTTTGGGCTAAAACAAGTGTTTTAAAGGTGCTGGAAATATCTTGGTGGGCTAACGCTCCGGAGCTCACCTAAAGTGCGGCCATCTTCTCCAAGCGCCGGCTCCGCCCCCCTGGAGTTAAGTTTTTAACTTTTGATGTATAGTAAAACGCTGCCTTTAAACAGTAATGTTGGCACTTTTGAATATTTCACAAGCATTCTCGGCATTGTGTCGGATCCCTTTGAAATTTATTTCTGCTTTGCAGCACTTTCGATCATTAAGTACTTAGAGAGAACAATTGAAAATTAACATTTTATTGCTTATCTCGTCTACCTCCCACTGGGAATGTAAGCTTCCATAATATTATCTTTTTTTAAACAGGAACATCTATATGCCAAAAAATAAAAATGCAACTGCAATATCTTTTGAAATAATCTCTTTTTTAAATGAAACAAAGTGAAAATTTGAGTACATCATCCCTTTAAAGTCTGACATTAATGAAAGATTTTTTCTATTGAATATACATCTTTTGGAAGCCTTCCTGGCATTGTTCCCAGCAAAAGCAATAAAACCTGAAAATTACAAAAGCGTATTTATTTTGGATCAATTTGTCCAATTAAGGATATATTTTGATGATTTAATTATGTTATTTATACACATGCTGCATTACAACCTGCATATAATAAAACGTAGGGCTTGAGAATGCTGCTCTATTTTAGATATGTTTTGTGTACTTACAAAAGGCTTCCAGCTGTAAAAGTATTTTAGTGATACCCAGCGCATCTGCATAGTGCCAGGATGACTGCAAATTCCATGTAAATAAAGTAAAATCACACTCTGTTGTATTCTGAAAGATCGTTACTTTTGTAATCTAAATGGGTATAACGTGTTTTCCTTCTTATTGATATTCCAAAGGAAATGTAACGTGTATATAGATAAATCATTGTGAGTATTAGGGGAGTATTTCCCATATACATTTATTGCAAGTGTGTCCCATGTTGGGTGAAAAACCAACAAAGAGAGAGTGGGTAGATTCCACACAAATTGAATAAAGTCCTGGCTCTAGGACTATGGATATATGTATACCCTATAGTGCACACTGGAGAGAGGGGTGACTCTCCTCAAAATGAATTAAAATGTTAGTAAGACCGATCAGATATATGCAGTTTCCCACAAGGATAGTGCCTCACACACATAAGCAAATAGACAATTGGGATTTCTTTGCAGCAGAAAAAGGTGTCTCACCACCTAAACAAGAGTCCACATAGACTTACAGCAAATTCCGGACACTCCGTACCTCTGTCATATAGAAATCCACAGGACTAGGCTGTGTGGCAGTGGCGTCTTCGGTCGGCTCCCAAACCAAGTCAGGAGGCGTGTTGCCTACACGCTGACGTCAATGCGTCACGGACCAATCTCTCACACTGCTCCGGTCAGAGGGCCAATCCGGGTGGCAGGAGGTGTATCGCTTACATGCAGTAAGGCTGTCGACTTGTTTCGCTGTATTGTAGTATCACAGGGGATCCTTCCCAGGTAGATGAGTAGCTGTAGGCTTTGTAAGTAATAGATTTATAATCCAGTGTACGATCCGCTCCGATTCTCGCAAGAGGAGCAAATCCAAGTGTCATATGCAAAGTGGTGATGGGAGAGTGCCAGCATACCCCTCAGTCCAGGAGCTTATTCATCACAGTGGAGAAGGGACTTAGCAGGGAGCCGTTCCGCTTGTGTCAGGCTATAGAAAACCTTACCATAGAGAAAAAGCAAACAAGCGGACGGCTGGTATTCAGTGAAGATAAAAGTCCTTAATTCAAAAAAGTTTAAAAACAGGTGGTCAATAAGTAAAAGGTACATAATCAGAGCGCACACATAAGCACCAAGGGATAGGCTTGCTTACGTGTTTCGGCTGTAAGCCGTAATCATAGCATAGGTGAGCCTACTCCAGGTGCAATTTTATACACACATTGATTAAAGTGACGTCAATAAAACAAGGGGGAGTTTAAAACAAAGTCACTCCTCTTAAAGTGCTAATTACATTTAAGGTGCCTGATACTAGCCACGGTCTTGATACAAAGGATATAGTACAGTGGTCATGTAACACAAAATGTATAATGCATACCAATATTAAAAGATAGTAAACAGATAGACTATAGTAAATATGGATATATAGTGCATGCAAATGATGTAAAATAATAGTAAACAGTTGAACAATATTACAATATGTACAATGAACCTACATATGCACCCATAGATATTATTGTCAAAGGGAAAGGTATATATATATTTTCAAAATTGCTCAGATGTAACTGTAACTGTTGTGCATGCATTAAGAGTATATATTATGATTAGAGTGGTAAAGTGAAATTTAATTGAATGAAATGTCAATTCTAGGGTCAATGAAGGGTACCTAAATCAACAATAATACATGAAGATGATAATACTAATATTAACATTAATATCAATAATATCATTATTAATATTAAGCCAGCCTGCATAGACTCCTCTTGATGTAGCCATATCCACAGAGGAATTATATTTTTATACAGCTAAGGGATATCTTTTCTGATGGGTCAAACATCCTGACCTTATTTAAATATATTATCCCAAATAGAGGGGGAGGATGAGATTCAGTAGACACCCTATTGTTGCAGCCTAATAATAATAATCATGAAATAGATTATACGAAGTGCATACTGATTTATAACACTAAGTACAGTTGCTGATATAGTAGTAGGGAAATGTTTATGTGCATATGTGCACATAAACATTACAATGTGAGCACAGACACCATTACAAATATTAATATTAATATTGAAGGGCGAGAGGTACTGTGGATCCCCCCCACCCAGGACAATCCAACCCCTACTCCCAATAGTTGATGAGATCAAATTCGGAGTTAAGTCCATGGGGGACTCTAGTCTCTAGTTTGAAGATCCACAGCATCTCTCTTTTCCCCAATATCAAATCCTCTCTTAGGGTAGGGGATCATGTCTATAGGTTGCCAGGAGAAGCAGGTAAGATCTTTATTGTGTACTACTGCAAAGTGATTTACCAACGGGGTACTCGCCTTACCAACACGTATAGTAGAAAGATGTTCCCTCATTCGTGATCTAACATCGCTGGTTGTGAGTCCCACATATTGCTTACTGCATCGAGTGCACGTGATGCAGTACACAACATATGTAGAGGTACAATTTAGACAGAAGTTAACGTCATATACCTTCCCTGTAACAGAGGACCTATAGGTGTCAGATATGATCAAATAGTCACATGCACCACATCTGGAGCTTCCACATCTGTAGGAGCCTTTACTTGTGAGCCACGAACTAGCCTGGGATGGCGGTTTCTTGAGGACTGTAGGGGACAATATATTGCCTAGTGTGCGGTTCCTCCGATAGGAGCATCTCACACCTTCCTGAACACATCCTAGTAGTCTCTCATCCGCAACGAGCATTTTAAAATGATGTTTCACAATTTTACATACATCTTCATATTGTGAACTGTAATCAGTTACGAAAGTGACACCTTTGTGTGTCTCTACATTTTTAGATCTATTTTGCAGTAGATCTGATCTATGTATTTTGGAAACATCATTTAAGGCCCTATTCACAGTTTTCCGTTAATACCCTCTCTGCAAGAGGCGCTTGTGGACCTCTTTCATCTGGACTTGGCCCTCTATCTCATCAGTGCAATTTCTTTTCGCCCTGATCAGTTGCCAGAGATGGGTTTCCTGTACAAGCTATAAATGATTCTACCTTCCTTACTACCACTGAGAGTTATGTCCAGAAAATTTATCTTGACCTTTTGGATCTCATGCGTGAATTTAAGGCCTACAGTGTTAGAGTTAATGTTTAGTATAAATTCTGTCACATCAACCTCACTTCCACTCCAGATAAAAATCAAATTGTCAATGAAACGACGGAAAAAAATAATCTGGGACCTGTGGGCATTTCAATCTCCAAAGACGTGGGACAGCTCCCACCAACCCATGAACAGGTTGGCATAGGAGGGGGCAAACGGCCCCCATAGCTGTCCCCCGCCTCTGGAGATAGAAAGTGCCCTCAAACTCAAAGAAATTATGAGTCAGGAGGAAGCGGGTAACTCTCAACACAAAGGCCTGAAAATCTTCAGAGAAGTCAGACCACTCCTGTAGAAAAAATGCAATAGCCTCTAATCCTCTATCGTGAGGGATAGAGGAATATAAAGCCGTGACATCAATGGTCACCCAGCTATACAAGTCACTATCCCATTTTAGTTCATCAGTCAGATTGATCAAGTGTCTCTCAGAAAGCTAGGCAAAGCTTCAACAAAGGGGTTGAGCACCATATCCAGCCACTGGGAGAGGTGCTCAAAAAGAGACCCAATCCCACTGACTATGGGTCGGCCCTTGACATTTTCAAGGGACTTGTGTACCTTCGGGAGATGGTGGAACACCGGAGTGACCGGGCATTCAACAGAAATATATGCCGCTGTATCATGATCCAAGAAACCTTGTTCCACCCCATCATCCAGAAGGTCCTTCAGCTCTCTCTGAAAACGTTTTGTAGGGTTGCTAGAGAGTACCATGTACGAATCAGCATCATTGAGCTGTCTTAAAGCTTCATTAATGTAATCGATCTTGTTAAGTACCACTACCGAGCCACCCTTGTCAGCATTACGCACTACAATATTACTATTGTTAGACAATTGTTCAAGTGCTATTCTTTCTATTTTGCTCAGATTTTGTTCATTTCTTGTGCTAGATCTAGCTAGGGTTGTTAGATCTCTTTCTACCCTTCCAAAGAAGCCCTCTATGAAACCACCCCTACTATGTATGGGGTAGAACTTAGAGGGCCTCTTTAGCCCTTTTACACAGGTGACACATTCCAGGTCATTTGACCTAGTACTTTCCTTCATTAAATTATTAAGTGAAATAAGATCACAAGATTCCACAAAAGGAAAATCAGTGTTAAGGTTGGTGTTTACCCATTTCTTAGTAGTTGGGTGATCTGATGTGGCACGAAAGTGACACCTTTGTGTGTCTCTAAATTTTTAGATCTATTTTGCAGTAGATCTGATCTATGTATTTTGGAAACATCATTAAAGGCCCTATTCACAGTTTCCCGTTGATACCCTCTCTGCAAGAGGCGCTTGTGGACCTCTTTCATCTGGACTTGGCCCTCTATCTCATCAGTGCAATTTCTTTTCGCCCTGATCAGTTGCCAGAGATGGGTTTCCTGTACAAGCTAGAAATGATTCTACCTTCCTTACTACCACTGAGAGTTATGTCCAGAAAATTTATCTTGACCTTTTGGATCTCATGCGTGAATTTAAGGCCTACAGTGTTAGAGTTAATGTTTAGTATAAATTCTGTCACATCAACCTCACTTCCACTCCAGATAAAAATCAAATTGTCAATGAAACGACGGAAAAAAATAATCTGGGACCTGTGGGCATTTCAATCTCCAAAGACGTGGGACAGCTCCCACCAACTCATGAACAGGTTGGCATAGGAGGGGGCAAACGGCCCCCATAGCTGTCCCCCGCCTCTGGAGATAGAAAGTGCCCTCAAACTCAAAGAAATTATGAGTCAGGAGGAAGCGGGTAACTCTCAACACAAAGGCCTGAAAATCTTCAGAGAAGTCAGACCACTCCTGTAGAAAAAATGCAATAGCCTCTAATCCTCTATCGTGAGGGATAGAGGAATATAAAGCTGTGACATCAATGGTCACCCAGCTATACAAGTCACTATCCCATTTTAGTTCATCAGTCAGATTGATCAAGTGTCTCTCAGAAAGCTAGGCAAAGCTTCAACAAAGGGGTTGAGCACCATATCCAGCCACTGGGAGAGGTGCTCAAAAAGAGACCCAATCCCACTGACTATGGGTCAGCCCTTGACATTTTCAAGGGACTTGTGTACCTTCGGGAGATGGTGGAACACCGGAGTGACCGGGCATTCAACAGAAATATATGCCGCTGTATCATGATCCAAGAAACCTTGTTCCACCCCATCATCCAGAAGGTCCTTCAGCTCTCTCTGAAAACGTTTTGTAGGGTTGCTAGAGAGTACCATGTACGAATCAGCATCATTGAGCTGTCTTAAAGCTTCATTAATGTAATCGATCTTGTTAAGTACCACTACCGAGCCACCCTTGTCAGCATTACGCACTACAATATTACTATTGTTAGACAATTGTTCAAGTGCTATTCTTTCTATTTTGCTCAGATTTTGTTCATTTCTTGTGCTAGATCTAGCTAGGGTTGTTAGATCTCTTTCTACCCTTCCAAAGAAGCCCTCTATGAAACCACCCCTACTATGTATGGGGTAGAACTTAGAGGGCCTCTTTAGCCCTTTTACACAGGTGACACATTCCAGGTCATTTGACCTAGTACTTTCCTTCATTAAATTATTAAGTGAAATAAGATCACAAGATTCCACAAAAGGAAGATCAGTGTTAAGGTTGGTGTTTACCCATTTCTTAGTAGTTGGGTGATCTGATGTGGCAGTATCAGTGTCTGAAAAATGGCCTTTCAAAGTGATGTTCCAGATAAGCCGGTTCACATCAATGATAGTTTTAAATAAATTGAAGTCAGTTGTAGGAACAAATCCCAATCCAAGTCCAAGCACCCGTAATTGGGCTTCAGACAACTCACAGCCTGAAAGATTAATAACACAACTCATTTGTATTTTGTTTGTCTGTTTTCCCTTAACTTGTACCCCTGCCTCTCCTGGCTTATCTTCCCCCCTCTGTCCGGGTTGCTCTGGGGCAAGGAAAAAACCTGCTCTAGCTGCGATTGTTCCCCCTCAGATCTAGAAGGTAAGCCGCTATTATGAGTGGCCCTTGGTTCTAGTGAGGTAGTCGGTACATTACTTGGACAATATTTACTCGCCATATTCATGTTAGATGTCTGTATGGGTGTAATTTTGGATCTAGCTACCTCCACATGGCTGGTCACATTTTGAACTACAGGGTGTGTTGTAGAGGTATTTTTGAGTATACCTTTTACCCCACTGGTAGATGTTGCCTCATCTCCTCATCTCATCCTCATCTCATGTTGGGTGAAAACTTATATTCAGATTCAGTTGTTAAAAGGATGCTGCTGAGTGCTGAGTCACTTGAAGTGTGAGTTGATCATAGTTTTAAATAAGAACTCATGTACTGTATATACAAAATTGCATCATGGGATCACACCAGGGACAAGTTAATTTTCGGAATAAGAGAATCTACTTCCCATGTTTTATGTCCCCGAAAATACTTATTCTTTGTTTGTTTGTTTAGAAAAAAACAAAAAGCATAGTAGATTATGACAGCTATTACTGAATAGTGATGTCGCGAATTGTTCGCCAGCGAATAGTTCCCAGCGAACATAGCATGTTCACGTTTGCCTCGGCGGGCGAACATATGCGATCCGCCCCCTATTCGTCATCATTGAGTAAACTTTGACCCTGTACCTCACAGTCAGAATTCACATTACAGCCAATCAGCAGCAGACCCTCCCTCCCAGACCCTTCCACCTCCTGGACAGCATCCATTTTAGATTCATTTGGAAGCTGCATTCTTAGTGAGAGGAGGGACAGTGTAGCTGCTGCTGATTTAATAGGGAAATCGATAGCTAGGCTAGTGTATTCAGTGTCCACTACAGTCCTGAAGGACTCATCTGATCTCTGCTGTAAGGACAGCACCCCAAAAAGCCCTTTTTAGGGCTAGAACATTAGTCTGCTTTTTTTTTTCCCCTGATTAATCTAATTGCAGTTGCCTGCCTGCCAGCGTGTGTGTCAGGCTCACAGCGTATACTGTGCCCACTTGCCCAGTGCCACCACTCATATCTGGTGTAACAGTAGTGTACATTTAAAAAAAAAATAATGACTGTGAAATAATAGCAGACAGCTGCCAGTACCCAAGATGGCCACCAATAAGGCAGATGGGGAGGGTTAGAGAGCTGTTTTGGGGGGGATCAGGGAGTTTGGGGGCTAAGGGGGGATGCTACACCACAGCATATCTAAATATGCTTAAAAAAAAATCAAAAAAATTTAAAAACTTTTTATTTTAGTACTGGCAGACTTTCTGACAGTACTTAAGATAGCGGGGACAATTGTGGGGTGGGGGAGGGAAGGGAGCTGTTTGGGAGAGATCAGGGGGTATGATGTGTCAGGTGGGAGGCTGATCTCTACACTAAAGCTAAAATTAACCCTGCAAGCTCCCTACAAACTACCTAATTAACCCCTTCACTGCTAGCCATAATACACGTGTGATGCGCAGCAGCATTTAGCGGCCTTCTAATTACCAGAAAGCAACACCAAAGTCATATATGTCTGCTATTTCTGAGCAAAGGGGATCCCAGAGAAGCATTTACAACCATTTGTGCCATAATTGCACAAGCTGTTTGTAAATAATTTCGGCGAGTAACCTAAAATTGCGAAAAAATTTAAGTTTTTTTAAAAATTTGATCGCATTTGGCGGTGAAATGGTGGCATGAAATATACCAAAATGGGCCTAGATCAATACTTTGGGTTGTCTACTAAACTACACTTAAGCTAAAATTAACTCTACAAGCTGCCTACATGCTCCCTAATTAACCACTTCACTGCTGGGCATAAAACACGTGTGGTGCGCAGTGACATTTAGCAGCCTTCTAATTACCAAAAAGCAACGCCAAAGCCATATAAGTCTGCTATAATGGCATGTCTGGCACACAGTGTTGGGGCAAGGGTCCATCTGACCACTGATACCTGGTCTGCAAAGCATGGTCAGGGCAGGTATATCACCTACATTGTGCACTGTGAAGCGGGCGTAACCCTTACACGTAACCCTTACACTACCTGATTGATACAACATCATACCTGATGTTTTAAAGCACGTTATTCCAAACAATTTAGGAATGTTAGGTGATTTATGCCCTTTATGGATTAAAACCAGACTCTGCATCAACTATGTAATTTTCCATGGGAGTTTTGCCATGGATCCCCCTCCGGCATGCCACAGTCCAGGTGTTAGTCCCCTTGAAACAACTTTTCCATCACTATTGTGGCCAGAAAGAGTCCCTGTGGGTTTTAAAATTCGCCTGCCTATTGAAGTCTATGGCGGTTCGCCCGGTTCGCCGGTTTGCCAACTTTTGTGGAAGTTGGAGTTCTCCGTTCGCGAACCCAAATTTTTAGGTTCGCAACATCACTATTACTGGATGTTCAGAAAAGAATCTAGACCAAATCCAAATCTATTTGGAGACATATATGTATCTATGTAGCCGTATAATTAGAATACTGGTATAATAACTATTGAAAAAAAATATAACAAAAACATACAATAATATAGGCTTAGTAGGAGAAAAAAGATTGTTCATGTGGGTATTTGTAACCAATTCAAGCCTCATAAACACATTTTGACAAAACAATAGGCATGGTTATAGACAGTATAAGATACATATATATCATCAATATAGAAAAACTATGGGCTATATTACGAGGAGTAAGTACAATGCTATCTATATGGACCACATGAACTAGCAGTGTCTAACTGTGAAAAACTGTCAAAATGCACTGAGATAAGAGGCAGCCTTCAAGGACTTAGAAATTAGCATATGAGCTTACCTAGGTCTAGCTTTCAACAAAGAATACCAAGAGAACAAAGCAAATTTGATGATAAAAATAAATCGGAAAGTTGTTTAAAATGGCATGCCCTATCTGAATCATGAAAGTTTAATTTTACTTTCCCTTTAAGTTTCATTTTTACTTGACTGTCCCTGTAAAACTAACGAGAAGTGCAACTGCTTATGTAAAGGACCACTAAATGCAGCAGATTTGAATAATTGACACAATACAATGACAATGTTGAAGCACTTACTTTGAATTTGAAGCAAGCAGTGGAATGTTTTATAACAAATTTCAAAGTTAATCTAATTTTCCCTTCCTCATATCATGTGACAGACATAAGCCAATCACAAAATGCATATACATATATACTGTGTACTTTTACACATGCTCAGTGGGATCTGGAGCCTCAGAAAGTGTGCACATGAAAAGAATGTGCCCGTTTTTTTTTTTGCATTTTATGATTTATCTGAATAATTAAACTTTATTTTGACTTTCGTGGCCCTTTAGGCCTGATTGCTCACTGGTTCATACACAAATCTCCCACTGCTTTATCTGTAGACAGTCACATGTCTACAATGGATGTTCCCTCAGTACAGTCACATATATTTAGTAAAAAACAAATAAGAATACATTTTAAAATGTCCTCTTGTAAATGCAACAATAAAAAAATGAGTTTTGTCATTTTTGTTTCCTGCTTCTTTCTATGGAGTGTGTAACCGCTGATGGGAATTTTAATAGAATATGATAATTGATAAACCCCCCCCCCAAAAAAAAGAGCTTTTTCTTGTTAGACTGAGAACCGTTTGGCATTGAAAAAATATTGAATTAATTCAAATGATAAACTCATGTTACACTTGAACGTTTATTTCCTCAGGGAAAACACTTTTCCCAGTTTGATAAATTTCCACTTCAGTATTCAAATACATATAGGAACATTATTTAGCATCAGGTAAGTGTTAGGTTTGTACTGATAATATTCTTGATAGACATGTGCATTTCGATTCGGAACAAATCGAAATTCGGACGAATTTGTTAAATTCGGAGATTCGGATCGATTTGAATTTCCGAATTACGGTAGTACCGAATCTACCGAATAAATCCGAATTATTCGGATTTATTTGTTACATTCGTATGGCCATGGATTACACTAGTATTGTACAGTATATTAGGTTATATCACTCTGCTATGGGTTACACCTAATATACAGTACATAATACTAGTCTAATACACAGCACATCCCACCTAACACATACCAAAAAAACCCGAAATTCCGAATTTCCGAATCGAACCAAACCTAATCCAGCCGAATTTATTCGAATCCGAATGAATCCGAAATGAATCCGAAACAAATTAATTCTAATTTTCAGAATTCTAATCGATCCGAACCGAAATTTGAAAACCATTGTGCTCTTTTTCTCTATCCTCTGTAATAATGAACAAAAATGACAGCAGTACACCTGCAAGTAGTTTCTGTGTACTAATATGGAACAGGACCTAGATTCTTAGAATATCAGGTGATATAATTAACCCTTATGCCAGTGAAAATGATTGTGAGTCTAAATGTCTGATTTAGGATCAATTAATTCCAGAGCAGAGCATCTAAAAAGGGGATTGACTCCAACAACATTACCTAATCTGAGCAATTTCTCAGAGGCCTCTGAGAAAGCCGTGCTAGCAGCGAAATGTACATCAGGCATTGTCTGTGTGCATGAGACTTGCTAATTTGTGTTTACCTGGGACTTTTCTAAGCTTATATTGATGTGGCAATTGCCTTCCTTAATCAGTCATTTATAAACCGTTTCCTCTCCTGCTCTAGATACCAGTATTGCTCAGATTAGGTAATGTTGTTGGGGTCAATCCCCTTTTTAGATTAGCTTTAGAGCAATCCATGTATTATAGCCCTGAGGGTTATGGTGTATTTGAACTATTAACGAGGGAAGTAATTCTGTTTTTGAAGTCTCACACACACACAGTCCTGATCTGTTTCTTAATCTAAGTTTTAAATGTATGTCTCACATATTTATGTTATACATTTGGTACTATTTACCACTCTTTTTATTCTATTATTAGTAAAAGTTACGTTTTAATAACCAGTTCTTGACACAATCCGGTTTTCAATGAATACTGTTACTATATAGTGTTTTGTGAGTGCTGGGTACTGTCAAACTTCTCTCTCTTTTTTGTACCTATATATCTATCAGACAGTCAGCACCCCCCTTCTCCTACACTTCACCAGTGATACTAACTGGTATATAATGAATACTGAATAGATTTTATATCTACTATTATTTCAGCATACTATATTATGAAGGGGTTGATATTTGCTTAAACTAACACCGTTGCCACTATTTCCATCTCTTTAGAAGAAGCCAGAACTGAAGAGCTCTGAAAATCACACGGAGTTCCAAAATGTTGATTGGTAATCTCGCCTCCTGAGATTCCCAAACCCCCTGCGCCGTCAGAGATCCCCATACAGCTCCCCAACCTGAAAGACTCGCATCTGTTGAGATCACAGTCCAGGTTGGACGAACAAAAGAGGCCCCTTGAATTAAACGATGGTGATCCATCCACCAAGTTAGAGATGGGATTTAAGGATATTTTTTGTGATATCCTTGTATAATCCCTGCACCACTGGTTCAGCATGCAAAGCTGAAGTGGTCTCGTATGAAAGGGATCGCGTCCGAAGCAGCAGTCATGAGACCTAAAATCTCCATGCATAATGCTACCGAAGGGAACAATTGAGACTGAAGGTTTCGACAGGCTGAAACCAATTTCAGACGTCTCTTTTCTGTCAGAGACAAAGTCATGGCCACTGAATCTATTTGGAAACCTAAAAAGGTTACTCTTGTCTGAGGAATCAAAGAACTTTTTGGTAAATTGATCCTCCAACCATGTCTTTGAAGAAACAACACAAGTTGATTCGTGTGAGATTCTGCAGAATGTAAAGACTGAGCAAGTACCAAGATATCGTCCAAATAAGGAAATATCGCAATACCCTGTTCTCTGATTACAGAGAGAAGGGCACCTAGAACCTTCGAAAAGATCCTTGGCGCAGTTGCTAGACCGAATGGAAGGGCAATAAACTGGTAATGCTTGTCTAGAAAAGAGAATCTCAGAAACTGGTGGTGATCTGAGTGAATAGGAATATGCAGGTATGCATCCTGTAAGTCTATTGTTGACATATAATGCCCTTGCTGAACAAAAGGCAGAATAGTTCTTATAGTCACCATTTTGAATGTTGGTATCCTTACATATCGATTCAATATTTTTAAATCCAGAACTGGTCTGAAATAATTCTCTTTCTTTGGCACAATGAATAGATTTGAATAAAACCCCAGACCCTCTTCCAGAACTGGAACTGGCATAATTACCCCAGCTAACTCTAGGTCTGAAACACATTTCAGAAATGCCTGAGCCTTCACTGGGTTTACCGGAATGCGTGAGAGAAAAAATCTTCTCACAGGTGGTCTTACATTGAAACCTATTCTGTACCCTAGAGAAACAATGTTCTGAATCCAAAGATTGTGAATCGAATTGCTCCAAACATCTTTGAAAAATCGTAACCTGCCCCCTACCAGCTGCACTGGAATGAGGGCCGCACCCTCATGCGGATTTAGGAGCAGGTTTTGACTTTCTGAAAGGCTTGGATTTATTCCAGACTGGATTAGGTTTCCAACCGGAAACCGTTCCTTTAGGAGAAGGGTCGGGCTTTTGCTCTCTATTTTGACGAAAGGAACGAAAACGATTATCAGCCCTAAAATTACTTTTGGATTTTTTGCCCTGGGGCAAAAAGGCACCCTTCCCTCCAGTAACAGTTGAAATTATCGAATCCAACTGAGAACCAAACAACTTATTACCTTGGAAGGAGAGAGAAAGCAAAGTTGACTTAGAAGTCATATCTACATTCCAAGATTTAAGCCATAAAGCTCTTCTGGCTAAAATAGCTAAAGACATATACCTGACATCAATTCTAATGATATAAAAAATGGCATCACAGACAAAGTTATTAGCATGTTTAAGAAGTTTAACAATGCTATATGCATTATGATCTTTTAGCAACCAGAAGCAATGAAGAGAAATGTTTAAATAATGTGAGTAAAAGAGACGCCCCATTTTTTTGGCGCAAAAAAATGTCTAAATACGCATGTGTAAGTGACGAAAAATTTTAGCGCCAAAAAAAGAACGCGCCAAAAAATATCGAAATAAAAAGGAACATTTCCCGCCCCCGCGAGCTTAACAGCACACAGGAAAAAATGGCCAAATGAAAAATTTTTCAAGGTAAGAAAAAATAATTAAATGCATTATCCCAATAATGAAACTGACAGTCTGAAAATAAGGAATACCGTTTATCCTGAATCAAGGCAAATATAAGTTTATAGACATATATTTAGAACTTTACATATAAAGTGCCCAACCATAGCGCAGAGTGTCACAAAGAATAAGACATACTAACCCTAGGACACTCCTCCACATAAAACAGATAGCCAAACCAGTACTGAAACGAGAATCAGTAGAGGTAATGGTATATAAGAGTATATCGTCGATCTGAAAAGGGAGGTAGGAGAAGAAATCTCTACGACCGATAACAGAGAGCCTATGAAAAAGATCCCCTATAGGTAGACCATTGTTCTCGAATAGGCAATACTCTCTTCACATCCCTCTGACATTCGCTGCACTCTGAGAGGAAAACCGGGCTTCAACCTGTTGCGAAGCGCATATCAACGTAGAATCTAAGCACAAACTTACTTCACCACCTCCACGGGAGGCAAAGTTTGTAAAACTGAATTGTGGGTGTGGTGAGGGGTGTATTTATAGGCATTTTAAGGTTTGGGAAACTTTGCCCCTCCTGGTAGGAATGTATATCCCATATGTCACTAGCTCATGGACTCTTGCTAATTACATGAAAGAAAATAAAAAATAATAACAAATAAATAGATGATTTACTGTTAAAGATGTCTCTTAGAGGATAAACATAAAGAGCTGAAAAACTGTCAGTTTCTGTGAGGAAACTTACAACACCTCCATCAGAGGGAAACCAACAAAATTATTTCAGGGATATGTTGCCATGATATAAATAAAGGATCTATGTAATGACCTCATAAACTGTCCAAAGTAGGAAACATATATCAAATTAACATATACAAATTTCACTGGATAATTCACAGACACAAAGTATCCTTAAAATACTAACCACAACACTTGTATCAGCAGACAACCCTAAAAGTACACAGACTAGGGAAATGTTGTCATGACATTTATACGTGAGGATCTATGTGGTAGTTAAAGATACAACAACAGTATGATAGATTAGAGCTGTGGCAGAATATAGGCAATTCTTAGATGGAAAAGTCGTCTGAAAAGAATACACTCCTTTATAGGTTCTGTAGATCATTTAGGAAAGCCGGGTAAGGTCTCACATGGCCTTGGAATGCTTATTAAGCAAAACAGACCCACATCGATATGACCTTGTGTGTAAAGTATTAGTGCTTTCAAGTGGCAAACAACTTTGTATAAATTGTCGACTTCAAAACAAGACACAATTTCACTCACAGTCTCATAAATGTCCAGCAATGTCCGTGAATCCAACTGCTTGTCAGCACATCAATTGATGAAAAGCAAATAACAGCTCCAAAAAACCTCTGTAGTTTCAGGAGGATATCCTTAAATTCAATGTCTCCTCAGTAAGACATAAGCTGCCGCCTACGCACGCTTCATCCCCTACTTTGACAGGGACTTCCTCAGGGCTGACATCACTGGAAATGAATAAGCTTTTTATAGCCTGAAAAAGAAAACGCCCACAGGAATGATGAAAGTTTCTTCAAAGCATTCGCAAATGATACAAATTCAACATTTATCTCGAAAAATTTACAAAAATAAGGAAAGACCTAAAATTGTTAACATAACAATTGTAAGGGCAAATAATAACGAAAACTATCTTGTAATATTATCTGCTTATAATATAAATATTTATAAGAGGGAACAGATTAAGCAAGAGTCTCCCCTCTAAAACTTCTCAATCTCAAAGTATTATAATATATTGTTAAAGTTACTCTATATGTCCAAAACATTTGTATCTCAATTGGGTTTTTTATAAACAAAATTGTTAGTTACAAAACCACTCTATACGACTGATATCTTTAGGAGCTGAATTGGGCTTTGATCCTAGGGATCTAAAAATTAAACCATACTAGTTATCTAAGCTAGGTACTAACCCTCTGCACCACACTCGAAGCATTATGTATGATAAATACTTCCAGAGTGATTGTCCCTTAAAACAAGGGAAAGTTTCTAGATACATTGTTTAAACATTGAGTTAATTTCTTAGACCAAAAATTACCATCATAAACATTTTCTCTTCAGTTAACGGAAAAATGGAAAATCAAATGGAAAGGAAAACCGAGCAAAAATAAAATAAAAATAATGAGAAATCACAAATTAAATCTGTAGATATATCACAACCTCTATAAAAAGGGGGCAAATTCAAGTTTCTCAGTTAGGCCAACAGGGGGGGGTAAAAAATACAAAATAAATCCACCCTGCTTCCTTTTGAAGGAGACATTTATCTTGGTCTCCTCCTCTCTTGTGTGTAAGTCCTACATCTATCCCAATAAATTTAAGCAACTCAGGATTTGCATCATGACTTACTTTAAAATGTCGGGCAACACTACTGGTAATTTTAAGATTTTTAACATCATCCCTATGTTCTCTTACTCTATCCTGAAGCTGTCTTTTTGTTTTCCCAACATAGTAAATGGGACATGGACAAAATAGTAAATATATAACTCCAAATGTTTGGCAGTTTATCTTATGATTAATGTGGAAAATATTCTCTCCTGTTGTGTTGTGAAAGTGTCAGTTTTAACAATAAAGCTGCATGAGATACATTTTCAACATGGGGAGCTTCTTTTCTGTGATTATTGCATAGTAAGCCAATTTTGTTTTTGGGTCTTAATGAAATGGCTTCTCACCAGACAATCTTTAAGACATGAAGCTTTTCTAGCAGTGAGGAGAGGTCACTTTCCAACTCGATCTGCAATTTTCTTATCAGCTGATAAGAAATGTCAGTTCTTTGTTAGAATGTGGCAAACTTTATCCCAATGACAGCTGTATTGGTAATAAATCTTAAATTAGCTTCTCTTTCTTTGGTTCTCTTTCAGTTAAGAATCTTATCTTGTTTCATTCTTCTCACTTTACTCGAGGAACTCTTAACCAATCCCTTTGAATATCCTTAGCTTTCGGGTGCTTTTGGCATGTTTATTGATGCATCCTTTGTAAATAAAAATAAAATACCTACAGTGTTAAAGCAAACTCCTATTCCTGTGAGAGTTATTGATGGGTCTTATTTTTTGATGCACCACATCATTCCCCTTCTTGTTTCTTCCTCAACAGGACACAAGGAATACATAACTTTTGATATCATGTCTATAGCAGTAAATTCCATTATTCTTGGACATCCCTGGTTACAAAAACACAACCCACACATAGATTGGATACAAAATATAGTCACATTCCAATCACACTACTGCCAATCAACTTGCACACCACAAATACCAATTCTTCACATTCAACCTTCTATTCCAGGTATTTACAGTGATTTTAGTGATGTTTTCAGCTTAAAGGAGGCTGATAATTTGCCACCTCACCGAATATATGATTGCCCTATTAATACCATTCTAGGAGTTAACATCCCCTTTGGCAAGATCTATCCCCTTTCTCAACATGAATTACAGTTCTTGCATGAATATCTTGACGAAAACCTCAGAAAAGGATTAATTTGTCCTTTAACTTCCCCTGCCGCAGCGGGCTTATTCTTTGTAAAAAATAAAGACGGATCACTTAGGCCCATTATCGATTACCGTGCTTTGAATTCCATAACGTTAAAAAAACATTACCCATTTCCACTAATACCAGAATTACTAGAACGATTAAAGGACGCAACAATTTTCACAAAACTTGATTTAAAGGGAGCATATAACTTGATCAGGATCAAAAAAGGCAATGAATCGAAAACCTCATTCTGAACCTGGTATGGGTTATTTGAATACGGTGTCATGCCATTTGGCTTATCTAACACACCTGCAACTTTTCAGTTTTTTATAAACTATATTTTCAGAGATTTAATGGATAAATGCATTGTTATATATCACAATGATATATTAATTTATTCTAATAATCTGGAGGAGCATATAAAACATGTTAGCTGGGTACTTGGTCGTCTCAGGGACCACCATCTCTACGCAAAACTGGAAAAATGTCAGTTCCACGTCACTTCAATAAAATTCCTTGGTTATATAATTTCCGAAAATGGTATTCAAATGGATTCAGACAAAGTTTCGGCTATAAAAAACTGGCCTATACCTTCCATGCAACAAGCATTACAACGTTTCCTCGGTTTTGCTAATTTTTACAGAAGATTTATTCATAACTTCTCACAAATTGTAAAACCTCTCACCCAACAGGGAAACACCACAACTTCAAATGGTCTACTCTTCAACAACAGGCTTTTCAACTATTAAAGGAAAAATTCACTTCTGCACCAATCCTTAGTTACCCAGATTCTGATAAGCAATTTATACTTGAAGTAGACGCATCAAATTTTGGATTAGGAGCTATACTTTCTCAAAGGGATAAAACAACCACCGCATTTCATCCAGTAGCTTTTTATTCTAGAACACTTACACCAGCTGAATTCAATTATTCAGTGGGCGATAAGGAACTCTTGGCTATAAAGTTATCCTTAGAGACTTGGAGGCATCTTTTAGAAGGAACAAAGATGCCCTCCATCATTTACACTGATCATAAGAATCTCGAATATTTAAAAAACAACAAGACGCTTTCATCTTAACAAGTTCGTTGGTCATTATTTTTTGACAGGTTTGATTTCCACATTACATACAGACCTGCGGCAAAAAATACCAAGGTGGATTCTCTATCTAAACTTCAGGAAATGACCTCTCGTTCAGATGTACCAGCTTACATAATATCTCCAGAAAACATAGTCGCAATGTCCACTTCTCTTGAACAAGAGATACTATCAGCATTGAATTCAGATGATTAAATACCTCATACAAGGGTCATAAAAAGCTCAACAGGATTATATTACCATAACAATCTACTATATGTTCCTCCATCATTACGCAACAGCCTGACATTGGAGTTACTCAAAAGCGCATTCTGGTGGCCGAAAATAGACACCACCGTCTATGATTATGTTACCACTTGTGAAATTTGTGCTCAGAATAAAGTAGACCGCAGGAAACCTTTTGGATTCCTTACTTCACTACCCATTCCAGGTGTGCCCTGGAGTTTTATATCACTGGATTTCATTGTAGATTTGCCAAAGTCTCAATACCACAATACTATCCTAGTGGTAGTTGATCACTTAACTAAATTGTCCCACTGTATACCTTTGAAAAAACTTCCCACAGCTCAAAAGACTGCTGAAGTCTTCTCTCAAATAGTAAAATTACATGGATTACCAACAACCATTCTAATTGATTGGGGAATGCAATTTACCTCAAACTTCTGGAGACACCTTTGTAAATTGTTGCAGATTGATTCAAGGTCATCAAGTGCTTACCACCCACAGACAAACGGACTCACTGATCGTGTTAACCAAACTTTGGAACAATACCTTAGATGTTATACAACCCATTTTCAGTCTGCTTGGTTGGAGCTCTTGTCAATGGCAGAATTTGCCTATAATAATTTTATTAACTCTTCCAGCAAGACTAATCCTTTTTTTGTCACATATGGTTACCATCCACAAACACTTCCACCATTACCAACTGAAATCCCGAACACCAAAAGATCCCAAGACCTCCTATTTTGGTCAAGGACCATCTAGAATATGAAGTTAAATCCATCCTCGATTCTAGGATAAGACATAAGAAATTAGAATACCTAATCCATTGGCGCGGATACAGTTCTGAGGAGGATTCTTGGATTCCTTATACCGAGATTCATGCACCTAAGCTTGTCAAGTTGTTCCATAGACTTCACCCATTGAAACCTCACCATTGAATCCTCATAGTGGATTCCTTCAGGGGGGATACTGTCATAACTATTCCTGTCTCTTTAAGGAAGTACCTCCTCCTCCTCTGAACACTGCCTTTATTAGCTGTGTTCAGACAAGCAAACTTTGCTTGATTAATGCAAGTCTGTTGCATTGCTTCTGTAAAATTAGCAGCAGCGTGTCTAAAGTTTGTTTATATCCTCAGGGAATTTTAACTGAAGGGATCTGTGTTTCCTGTTATCATTTTGGTCTCTCCAGATTCCTCTATGTTGTGCCTGTAGCTTTCAGTTAAAGCTAACCCACAAATCTTACTTTGAAATCTGCCATTTTGCTGGTTTAGGTCAACAATCTCAGGCATCACGTTACTGTGTCTCCCTTCACAAATCCAGTGGAACATTTTGAATCTAATCTCCAAAGGTATTGTTCTATTTCAAGTGCTCCCTAAAGACTCTACTGTTCAGGGATGCATACATCCTACGCTAACCTTTCTTTATACCAGTTCCTCTCCTCCATTGCTATCCCCTGAACCCCCTAGCATGTAAGCTTAAGAGTCCAGCTGTTTGTTCATCACCTTCTCAAGAGTGAAAAAGGGCATGTGTACAAGCACTAAGGTAATCCCCAAGCTGTATCCAAACAGAGATCCTAACCAACCTCCAAAAAATATGCACAAGTAGTAAGAAGTGAATACAGCGCCAACAAGAGGCCAAGGGATAAATATACTCACAGAGAGATAAAAGAAGATTATTTAATGAACCATGTTAAAAAGCATCAGTAATAAAAGACTATATATAAAAAAATGTAAAAAGCACATATAAATAAAATTACAAATACAGGAATATCTTACAGAAGTGGCTCAAAGGGCCAAAGCTGATAATTACAATAAAAACAGAGGTAATAACAGGTGATCAGTGTGAGTGGTACACCAGAATAAGAGTGTATACTGATAAAACAGGGAAAGGCCCTTTTTTGAGGGCAGAAACGCGTTGACATATTGGCAAGCATTACTTTAATCTTTACTTCATTCTCATATTGGATACACTATGTTGTGAATTTCTTTTTTTTACAGGGACACTTTTTAGGATACCATAGGAGCAGCTGACAGGTGCTAGGATCCAATCAGCTACTTCAGCAACCACACTCAGGAATTTGGATCTGTTAAAGTAACTAACATTGGAAGGAATCAATTTCCTCACTTTCACCTTGCTTTTCATCACCCTTTTTTTCCATTTTTTAGTTTTGATTGACTTATTTTTGTTCTTCACTAACATTTGTTGATCAACTTTTTGAACACTTTTTTGGATTATATTTTATTTTTTATTTTTTATGTTATTGCATATTGTGTATTATATTTTTTATGTTATTGCATATTGTGTATTTTATTTAATTATATCTTAACCTCACTGGATTAAGTAGCTAGCATTTTTATATCCATTTGCACTCACTCACTACTTGATTGTATCTATACAATTATTTTGCTACCCCCCTTTTTTTGCACTGCAGTGCATTTTTCTATTTTTTGGAACACTATTTTTGTAACACTAATTTTGAACACTATTGTTTGTATTATTGTTTATTAGTTTTTTGCTTGATGCACTTGCTACAGTTGCACTTAGGCTAATTCTGTTTTATCAGTATACACTCTTATTCTGGTGTACCACTCACACTGATCACCTGTTATTACCTCTGTTTTTATTGTAATTATCAGCTTTGGCCCTTTGAGCCACTTCTGTAAGATATTCCTGTATTTGTAATTTATTTATATGTGCTTTTTACATTTTTTATATATAGTCTTTTATTACTGATGCTTTTTAACATGGTTCATTAAATAATCTTCTTTTATCTCTCTGTGAGTATATTTATCCCTTGGCCTCTTGTTGGCGCTGTATTCACTTCTTACTACTTCTACATCACCTTCTCAAGAGCTGACTACAACAGTGCAACTCTTGGCAGGGCCCTCTAGCCATTTGATCCCTATAACTGTTTTTTTTGTACTCCGCCTTTGTTAATAGCGCTGCGGAATCTGTTGGCGCTCTACAAATAACCAATAATAATAATAATAATAATAATAATAATAATATTTCTCAAATCTATACAGTGACTGTATTTCAATCTAAAACTGCCTCAGTTTATTTTTCAGCTGCTGTGTGGTTTCTATGTTTGCAATTACTTAATAACCCCTGTAAGCCTAAGGATACAGATCCACCAACCTTGCCTGTGTTTTCACAATGAATTTCCATTTATATTTTATTTTTGGTTTACCTCTTATCTGCTAAGTTTGTATATACATTCTCATTTATTTCTGCTTAATTCTTATTAGACAAACATTCCCATTGTGTCTAATAATGTTTAGCTATTATAATTGATATTAAGTTGCTTGTTTATGCACAACTTATGTAAAGATTATAAGTTGTCACAACAAATAGCTATATATCATATCCTATTGTCTTCTTTATATTTAATCCCATATAGTACTTTATTCAGATACTAACTAGTTGTTAACTGGTTATGTGTTGCGCCTCATTTTTGGAAAACCTTATTTCACTTTCTGTTAGGTGTTATTTTCAGGGGATGAGTGTCAGTTACCACTTACAGTACTCTACACTTTCACCTGGAACTGAATGGGTTACCTGACAAGATATCTCGGGAACAGAAATCAGACATGCAGCAAGTCAGTCTAATCACTGTTCTGTTTATTGGAAGATGCACAATACTTGTTATAGGCAATAGTTACAGCATATAGGGTTAAACAATGACATGCTCATAACTACATCATCTTACACAGTATTTCTCAGGAATGAAAGAAGCTCATTCTAATATATTTGGGTAAAAGAGGAGTTTTAAGGAGTATTTCTATAACAATAATAAAAGTACATCTGTGCGCATAGCTCAGCCAAAAGCAAGGCTGTTTGGGCATTTTACATAGATAACGGGGCTTCCAGGCGCATTGCCAGGAACATTCACAAGGCCAATCTAGCTATACAAATATTACTAACATCTGCAGATTTTGTGGTACATAATAAGCTGTTATAGTAAACCATTCTAGACAAAATGGATGCCTAAAGACAAAATGGCGTTGGTTATGCTAAATATATTCTAACATACCACTCTTTTATTCTAATAGAATAACATAAAAGGAAAAGCACAGAAAATGAGTAAATCTGTTAACAACAATATAAGCCCAATACTTCGGTATAACATGAATCTATGTGAGAATACTGTAGATAAATGTATTCACATTTACTCCTATAATTTTATAGACCAATAGGGCACAATTTGTCACTGCACATAGGTGCGGTCTCTCCAATACTCTCTGTCTACCTCCCAGCATCCTCAAACTACTGGTCTATCTGAACAAAGACTCAACCAGCCCCCTATCTAACCCCAAACAACGCTGCATCTTTATTTCTTAACCTGCATAGCTAGCATCCCCCAAATAGCATCGACAGTTTCCTGCTCTGTACACTCTCCACAGTGAAGCATGACATGGGAACAGCACGAGTATCTCTGGGTGGCCTCTGATCACTTTAAGAACAGTCTTTGTCCTCTTAGAGCTCCACCTCCCTCAGACACTCTGCTTTAATACCATAGTCCATTTGCAGTAGGGGTGCTCTGCCAGTGTCCATCTGCAGGTACATGCTGGAAGTTCAATGGTTTGTTCATGGGGTAGACAAGGAAAACAGGTGGATCCCCATAGCAAGCAGACACTCAAGTCAGAAGGAGTCTAAGAATGAAACAAAACAGCACAAGATGAGCACACACTGATACAATCACAATTATGTCCAACAAAACTTATTTCACCTTTTTGTAAGTATCACCATTTCCTTTAATAGCTTAACTTATCCTATGTAATTTAAAACCAGGAAAACATTGTGGATATATTATACAAACTAAATACATTGATTATACTTTTACAGAGAATAACTCACAGCTTCTCTATACAATTTAAATGATACCTTAAACATGAATACTAAGCAAGTAAAAACTGCTAGACTTCATCAAGAGGCTGTATGGCTATGCTAAGTAAAACAGGCAATAAAAATATTTTCTTTAAAATTTATTTCTTCACACTTTCTCTTTTAGCTACTAAAAAAATAACCTAGTGTTGCTTTATTCTGCTAAGCTACTATATGTAATGTTTATAATTCTCCAAATATGATCTTAATAGAATCAGCTGTCTCATCCGATATAGACATTACTAATTTAATAATTATTTTATGCAACCTAAATTTTCTGGCACTCCTGTATGAGGAAAAAATACAATCATAACATTATTAAAACTACAAAATCTTTTAAAGGTAAACACATCTTTATGGTAAGATAATTCCTCTCCCTGACAAACATCTGGAATTACAAAACTCAAATTGCAGATACCATACCAGTTAATAAAGGGAAAAATACATTTGCTTTCATAACACAGCTCCAATAAGAGCCATTGTAGGTAGAAAATACTGTATACCATCAATACTATTATAATTATACTACTTCCAAAAGTCATATTTCTCTGTATATTTGATATAAATTTCTAGCTGAGACGTGTCCTCACTGTGTTCTACAAGGGTGAAGGGTCTAGAATATTCTGAGATATTGCAGCATTTTCTTTAAACTATAAAGGTGCAAACATATTCTCTAAAGGTGCAAACATATTCTCTATACTCAGTGGGCCATTCAATATGTTACAATACTGCAAGGTTTAGAGTTACACTTATCTAGAGGGTTACTTTGTTTAAGTACATAAACTATAATGTGTACTAATACAAATAAGGCATACTTTTCTGCAGACAAAGCTATTTGACTTCTTATAACTAATATGATCAATAAAAATAACACAATTACAAAAGAATACAAAACAATCAATATAAGTAAACAAGTTAAAACAATACTCCCCTAATTTAATTGTGGATGACTCTGTAACAGCGTAACAGGTCCTTAATTCCAACAGGCAAGGCACAGTCAAGAGAAGGATAGTATTTATGTTATGAAGACAAACAGTCATAGATTACCCAGAGTCCAGTTCTGGGGCTGGTACCAGCATGCAAAGCAAAGAATGGATCCAAAAGATAGTTCAGCAACTTTTACTGCAGTATGGTGGAAAAAACAATCTTGACAAAAGGTCTTTTATGTTCTTTTTTTCTTTCCTTCACCTAGGCGCCAGGCATCTCTTTATTTAAAAGGTTTACTTGCATTCAATCTTCAATCTTTTGGAGAGTGCACTATGGAATTTTATCTGTACAGATTTACCTAAATATGAAAAACTCAAAAATAATTTAGTTAGTGTTTTTACTTTCTGAATACAGCTTCATGATCTCATCCTGCAAATACAAATATTGTGTTAAGAAAAAAACATTTTAGGTTAATTTTATTACTTAAAACAATCACCCAAATCACATAAAGATACTCATCAATACTCCTCCCTTTGTTCGCGTAAAACACCTTATGTGTCACGCAAACACAATATGACATCAAACTAAAAGACAATCCATGCACTCCTAAAAGAAGTAGTATACTTTTCTTAAAATCAGGCAAAATCAAATACACCTCAATATTCAATATTCCAATGTTACTAATTTATATTAAAACTCTTCTGAATTACTCTACTTGCAACAGAAACAGACCCAAACACTTTAGATACATTTAATTACATACAGCAAGAACCCCTTATAAAAGGACTTTAACCGTTTATATATATATATATATATATATATATATATATATATATATATATATATATATATATATATATATATATCACTAACACCACAATAACATTTAATTTTAGGTTCAGATTCACAGAGGGAAACGCAGAGTAAAAAAACACTTATCTACTTACCCCGTGTGAATCCCATGATCTGACACCAGAATTCTTAGGTGTTATTTTCAAGGGGGGAGTGTCAGTTAGCACTTACAGTATTCTACACCTTCACCTGGAACTGAATAGGTTACCTGACGAGATATCTCGGGAACAGAAATCAGACACGCAGCAAGTCAGTCTAATCACTGTTCTGTTTATTGGAAGATGCACAATACTTTTTATAGGCAATAGTTACAGCATATAGGGTTAAACAATGACGTGCTCATAACTATATCATCTTACACAGTATTTCTCAAGAACGAAAGAAGCTCATTATAATATAATTGGGTAAAAGAGGAGTTTTAAGGAGTATTTCTATAACAATAATAAAAGTACATCTGGGCGCATAGCTCAGCCCAAAGCAAGGCCGTTTGGGCATCTTACACAGATAACGGGGCTTCAAGGTGCATTTCCAGGAACATTCACAAGGCCAATCTAGCTATACAAATATTACTAACATCTGCAGATTTCTTGGTACATAATAAGCTGTTATAGTAAACCATTCTAGACAAAATGGATGCCTAAAGACAATATGGCTTCTGTTATGCTAAATATATTCTAACACTTTCATTATCAGAGGCGTCAGTACCAGAGTCATATGACCCTCTCTTCCAAAATTATGAATACACTTTATCTTTTTTGTAATCTTCCTGATCACGATTTATCTTTCTACAGCTTTTACATTTTTTGTCAGACCTCAATTTGGATACATGTTCCTTTATTTTTTCGTTAAGTTTACTAAACTTTGGATCTGACTCAAAAGAGTTTACCAGTTTAAATGATTCTTCCACTCCTAGTTTAAATTTGTCTAATCTTCTTTTATCCTTTTTAATCATCATGCCCATCAAACCTAATGAGCATGAGAATATTATTTTATTCTAATAACCCAAAAGGTCTTCACCCTCTTCATCATCTTCTCTTAGATTAGTACTAGGGTCTTGTCTAATTCTAAGGCCTCTAGGTATAATCTCTTGTTGTACATAATTCTCAAGACTCGAAGTCTCTGCTCTTAATTTAATCTGTTTTGATAGCACATTTTTATATTTCTTAAATGCAGAAAAAATATTAGTAATCTCCCTCTTATCTGTGTCCAAAGAATTGGACGAGAGACTCTCACTCAGCTCCACTTCCCATTGTTTATCATTAAGAATACATGCCATTTTTAAATGTATCAAAACACACCCACGAACTACCTGAGAAATACACATGTAATTTTAAGTAAATAATTAGTTAGTCCATCAACAATTAATTGTAATTGCTCAACCTCCTGAGAGAGATCAAAAAGAGAAAAAAGCCGCTTGTAACAGTATCACTCTATAAAAATATATAGAGACAGTATGGTGGAGAGAGCTATTAAAATAAGTAGATATACCTTTAAATAATCAGAGGTGCAGACCCTTATAAACTTTTTGGATAGTCGTGGTCCATCATTTAAGAAACATACTGATTTTGTTGTCTCCCTTTTGAGGTTTGTGTTAGAAAATAAAAATGTATTGATAGGACGTTTTTCAGACTACGTGGCACTGCAATAGGGGCCACTTGTGCCCCCACATATGCATGCCTTCATTTAGGCATCTGGGAACTTTCTCAAGTCTTTGGTACTTTTAATGACATTGTTGAGAGATCTGTAAAATTGTGGCTACGTTATGTAGACAATTTCTTTATGTTGTGGAAAGGCAATTTGGTGAGCTTGGATGCATTTGTCAAGCTGTTAAATAGCTACAATATTTTGTTGACTTATAACACTCATTCCTGTAAATTGCCTTTCCTAGACATTCTGATAAAAAAGCAAGGGAGGTATCTACATACAGAAAACTATCAAAAGCTTACTGCTACTAATAGTTTGTTAGAAGCACATAGCAATCATCCTTACTCTTTGAAAAAGGGCATCCTGTTTGGACAGTTTCTGCATTTACGCAGAAACTGTTCGACAAACTCCAGTTTTGATTTCCATGCTAAAAAAATGCAAGAAAGTTTTTTCTCTAGAGGATTGGTTAAGAGTTCCTTGAGTAAAGTGAAACGAATGAAACAAGATGAGATTCTTTACTCAAAGAGCACAAAAGAAAGAGAAGCCAATTTAAGGTTTTTTACACAATACAGCTGTCATTGGGATAAAGTTCGCCATATACTAACAAAGAACTGGCATTTCTTATCAGCTGATAAGAAAATTGCAGATCGGGTAGGAGAGCGACCTCTCCTCACTGCTAGAAAAGCTTTATGTCTTGAAGATTGTCTGGTGAGAAGCCATTTCATTAAAACCCCAAAACAAAATTGTCTTGCTATGCATCAATCACAGAAAGGAAGCTCCCCATGTGGAAAATTTAAAACTGACACTTTCACAACAGGAAAGAACATTTTCCGCATTAATCATAAGATAAACTGCCAAACATTTGAAGTTATATATTTGCTATTTTGTCCATGTCCCATGTACTATGTTGGGAAAACAAAAAGACAGCTTCTGGGTAGCGTAAAAGAACATAGGGATGAAGTTAAAAATCTTAAAATGACCAGTAGTGTAGCCCCACATTTTAAAGCAAGTCATGATGCAAATCCTGAGTTGCTTAAATTTATTGGGATAGATGTAGGACTTACACACAAGAGAGGAGGAAACCAAAATAAATGTCTCCATCAAAAGGAAGCAGGGTGGATTTATTGTCTACAGACATGTGCCCCTGTTGGCCTAAATGAGAAACTTCAATTTGCACCCTTTTTTAAAAATTTTTTTACTAAACTTTTTATTGGGGAATCAAGGTATACAGATAATAAACATATATATGTGGAAGTACACATTATAGTTGTCATGCTCACATGGGTATATGCAATAATCATTAGTACAGGCATTGAGGCCCATTTATCAAGCTCCGAATGGAATGGTCTAAAGATCGCTGCTCCATAACCTGTCCGCCTGGTCTGAAGAGGCGGACAGACATCACCACAATTTAACCCGATCGAGTGTGATTGGGTTGATTGACACCCCCCTGCTGGCGGCCACGAGTCTGCAGGGGGCGGCGTTGCACAAGCAGCTCATGAGAGCATTTAGCAAGGTCTGTCGGACCTGATCCGCACTGTCGGATTAGGTCCGACAGACCTTTGTTAAATAGGCCTCATAATATAAAAACATGTTTGGACTTCCTAAATTGCAATCCTCATTTTTAGTCCCTTTTGGTGTAAAAGCAGACCTCTCTTGGGTCTTTGGCTTTGAAGTAAAAAATATAAAATTAGGATTTATGTAGTACTAAAACAAAATAACATAAAAGAACACATAATTATAAAACTCAGGTGCTATACGATGTTCTGAAAAAGAGCCATAACTGAACTGTTCAGTATTCATATGATAACAAGTATAAGTGACATCATATCTGATCCTATACCCACCCCAGGAACCATAAAATGTATTTGCTAGTAGGTTTTGTATATAGGTGCAATAAAGTATACTGAATGTATAGGGAAATATATTATTGGGAAGATTAATCATACTAGGTGAAAAAACTAAGTACCAGGGCTTCTATACTATGATAGTTAAATACGTGAGTGGTGTCACATTCTCTCATTTACTGGAAAAGTGATTATGTCTCCACAGACTTTCCTTTTAGGGTAGTATGACTGTGACATTTATTGTGCTTACATACAGTAATAATAATTGATCCCTGATTTAGTACTTTGCTATAAGAAATTAACTAGAACAGACATAAAACTTTGCTATAATTAATTATGCATTAAAGAACATTTAAGTGTTTAACTATGTAGTGACAAACTAACTTCTCAGAGTTTCTGTGTGTCCCACTGTTACAGGTCATGTTCCCGTATTGTGGTGGACCCTGGTTTTAGGGTCATAAAGCTTCATCATCCCCAGGATTTGGGTTAATAAAAAGTCCCAGTGAAAGCTTGAGAGTTACCTTGAATAGGATTATTGAGGTGTTTCAGATGAAAATGGTATCTAAAAATATCATCTTATATTGCCCCTTCAAGTGTGTCTGCTGTGTGATCGACGTTGGTTATTTTAAGTAGGGCCTTGGCTTGAATGCTGCTCTTTTAATCTGCTACCAAAGTAGTAATTATTCAGGTGTTGTATGTATTGTTTTCACCCATGCAGCCCCTTGAGAGTCCCCCACTAACTCCCAGGAAGTCACACTTACTAGAGGTTGTCTTTTTGCCTGTGCAGATCTTTCTATGTCGCTTTGTAGTGCATTGATCTTTAGTGCTGTATTCTGTGTGGTATGATTTTTGGGTAATAAAACATGGAGGCTTTCCGGCACCTCCGGAGGCTCCATGTCGTGCGACGGACCACGCAGTGATAAGGCTTTGGAGCAGAATTCTATTTCCGATGGGCTTGGTGTCCTTTTGTTGATATAGGTGTTGCCCTGATTGAGCAATATTGAGCCAATAGATAGTCCAGCGGGGCTTTTTGAATAAGAGTTTTACACAGTACTTCGAATTTGCCCCCTTTTTTATAGATTTTGTGGTATATCTACAGATTTAATTTGCCATTTTTCATTATTTTTATTTTTTTTGCTCTGTTTTCTTATCCCATTTGGTTTTCCATTTGTCCTTTAACTGAAGAGTAGAAACTTTCCCTTCTTTTTAGGGATTATCAATCTGGAATTATTTACCATACATAATGCTTCTAGTGTGGTAGTACCTAGCTTAGATAACTAGTTTGGTTTAATTTTTAGATCTGAAGTAACAAAAGAACGTAGCCGGTACTTCTTCCATAAAATGTAAGATCTTTATTGGTGTCACAAAAAATAAAAGCCAGGAAAGCCAAAATAATCACGCCTTACATGTTTCGGCTAACTTGCCTTACTCATAAGCATGATCAACAGTAAAACTTTTCTAAAATAAATAGGGCTTGCCTTCAGATAATAGGTTTATAATCATCATGTGACCAAATTAACCTGATACCTGGCTAAAGGTGAACTAAAGAAATAAATAACGGCATAAGAACTGATAGTATTAGACAATATGGGATACAAACATATCTAAACTAAATCAGATAACAGAAGAATTAGAACCTCTGATAATGGTACAGGGAAAGAATTTTAAGGACATATAATTAGCGCTATCAAAAGATTAAAGTATCAAAAACCACATAATTTGAATATATACTACATAACATAATTTTGGTTGCGATATTAGCTTCTAGAAACAAAGTTAAAAATAAAGCATGTCCAAATTAGATAACTCTATCAGAACACTTTGTAGACAAAATCAAAGGAGTAGGTACTTAAAGGAAATCATTAAAGATATCAAATGGAAACTATATACTCAGGGCTGATTGTATATTCATACACCTTAAGTGAATAAAAAGAAATGGATAGTAGCAAACTCTGCCACTTTCAAACTTATCAGGGGAAGTGACATGTACATGGGATGGAATAGGTACAATAATTAAACCTATATTAGAGAATGAAAATTTATAAGCTACAATGTATTAGAGTTTGGTTGTTAATGTACATATGTAAATTTTGAAAAACTAGAAGACTAAAATAACATCTATACTTCAAACAATATCCAAATGCATATGAAGATGAAACATAACTATGTTTAATTATTCCCAAAAATTAATCAAGTCAAAAGATGAATTGAAGCCTTTGGGTAGGCGTGTGTCCATGGTCAAAATCCAAAAAGCTTTATGTTTAAAAAGCAATTTGTTAACGTTACCCCCCCCCCCCATTTGAGAAATTTTACTTTTTCTATAACCATCCACTTGAACGTGGTGTTGACACTATTATGCTTCAAGATGAAATAATTGGCCAATTCAGAGCAATTATCTATCCTTTTTATATTGAACAGATGTTCGCTGACTCTCTCTCTGACCTCGCGTGTGGTGCAACCAATATTCTGTTTATTATTGCATGTGCACCAGATCATGTAAACAACTTTTTTTGATCTACAATTGGCACAACTATCCAAATTTCTATCTCCTAATCTGTGGGACTGCCATGGGGGCAAAATATGCCCCCTCCTATGCAATTTTGACCATGGGGTGGTGGTAGTCCCTATACGTTTATGGAGATAGAAACCCATTTGTTGATTACATCCGCACTTACCATTGGTACATTGATGACCTTCTCTTTGTATGGTCTGGGGACTACAGAAAAATTGGAGATTTCATGTTATACCTGAATGATAATCCTCTTGGTCTCAGCTTCACCTATGAGTTTGATGATCTAAAGATCAATTATCTGGATATTACTTTAATGTTCAATCATAACATAGGTGAAGTTGAGATGACCATATATAGAAAACCCATATCTGGTAACACCCTCCTGCATGGGAAGAGCAATCATCCCAAGCAGGTCCCACATTCTATAGTCAAGGGTCAATTTATCAGAGTCAAATGAAATTGTAGTAGTCAAACTGATTTTGAGATTCAGAGTAAATATCTAATTGATACAGTAAGGATGTCATTCGTAAAGCCCAACAAGAGGTTGACGGTATAAGCAGAGAAACCCTGCTCAGGGACAAACCTAAAGGTAACCAGTTTAAGAAGAGATAACCTGATAAAGTCAGTTTTGTCAAACAATTTTCATCTGAATATTACCAGATTTGCAATATTGTGAGAAAGCATTTTCCTATGCTGCTAGCAGATGATGGTCTTCAAAATTTGGTCAGACAGGGTTGCATTTTTTTGTACTGTAAGGGTACTACAATTGGCAAAATTCTTTCACCAAATAAACTAAAGAGTGATAAGCAAATGAGTTCTTGGTTACAAGTCAAAGGTATGCATAAGTGTGGTTACAGCCACTGCATACCATGCATCTTTGGATGCATGAGCAAGAACTTTGAATCGAATGTGACTGGCAAACCATATATTTTGGATAGTTGTGCAAATTATAGATCAAAAATTGTTATTTACATGATCTGGTGCACATGAAATAATAAACAGTATATTGGTTGCACCACAGGCGAGGTCAGAGAGAGAGTCAGGGAACATCTTTCCTATATAAAAAGGATAGATAATTGCTCTGAATTGGCCAATCATTTAATATTAAAGCACAATAGTGTCAACACCACGTTCAAGTGGATGGTTATAGAAAAAGGGGGGGGGGTTAACGTTAAAAAAATGATTTTTAAACGTGAAGCTTTTTGGATTTTGACCATGGAGACACGCCTACCCAAAGGCTTCAATTCATCTTTTGATTTGATTAATTTTTGGGAATAATTAAACATAGTTATGTTTCATCTTCATATGCATTTGGATATTGTTTGAAGTATAGATATTATATTAGTCTTCTAGTTTTTCAAAATTTGCATATGTACATTACTACCCAAACTCTAATACATTGTAGCTTATAAATTTTCATTCTCTCATATAGGATTAATTATTGTACCTGTTCCATCTCATGTACATGTTACTTCCCTTGATAAGTTTGAAAGTGGCAGAGTTTGCTACTATCCATTCATTTTTATTCACTTAAGGCAGCGGTTCCCAACCTGGGGTATGTGTACCCCTGGGGGTACTTGGCAGGCCAGTTGGGGGTACGCAAAAATATTGTTGGTAATGGCGGAAGATGCAGGGGGAGGGTCGGGGGGGCACTCTCAATGGGTCCTCAACTAATAAGCATTGTGGAACTGTGGAAGGAAGGAGAATTTAGCCGGAAAGTGACAAATGAAGTCCTGGCCTGGCATATAGGCAGATGGGAGCCCCTGCACCTGAAATATGTGGACCGGGTGTGGATGACTCCAGTCCACATATTAATGATCACCCTGTGTCACCAGACAGCTTAGCCTCCTGCTCCACCCACCTCTGTCCCATGCACACAATTTTGACTGCAAGTGCTCAAATAGAAGCGGCACTGCAGCAGCATAGCTACGTGGACACGTGTGATAGAGCCGTTGAGATTGCGAGTGACACAGGAGAGGCAGGTCTGCATCCCCAAATAAGTTATAGTCAGTGCCGGTAAGTAAAGTACTGCTTCTAGTGCTTGCTTGATTCAGACTGCTTCACTTCTAACTAAAAACGTTCATAGTGGCTGGGTGGTTAATATCAATCTGATCTCACAAATTTAAATATTTATTTTTATGATCATTATTCCCCCCCAGGGCCTTGTTTACGAGCAACCAGGAAGCTGCTAGGGGCACCAGCCACACAGCAGGACTCCTGAGAATAAGATCTGAGCTTTAATCCTTTTGTACACGTACAGTCGTATGCAATTCAGGTATAGCTTACTTCCCCTATAAAAAAGTGCTTCCTTTATTTTGAGGGATGAGTGGGGGTAATGAAGAGAGGGGGTACTCATAAATGAAAAGCCTAATCAAGGGGTACAGGAGAGAAAAAAGGTTGGGAACCGCTGACTTAAGGTGTATGAATATACATATATCAGCCATGAGTATATAGTTTCCATTTGATATCTTTAATGATTTCCTTTAAGTAACTACTCCTTTGAATATGTCTATGAAGTGTTCTGATAGAGTTATCTAATTTGGACATGCTTTATTTTTAACTTTGTTTCTAGAAGCTAATATTGCAACCAATATTATGTTAGGTAGTATATATTCACATTATGTGGTTTTTGATATGTCAGTCTTTTGATAGCGCTAATTATATGTCCTTAAAATTCTTTCCCTGTACCATTATCAGAGGTTCTAATTCTTCTGTTATTCGATTTAGTTTAGATATGTTTGTATCCCATATTGTCTAATACTATCAGTTCTTATACCGTTATTTATTTCTTTAGTCCATCTTTAGCCAGGTATCAGGTTAATTTGGTCACATGATGATTATGATGATTATGAAGCCCTATTTATTTTAGGAAAGTTTTAATGTTGATCACGCTTATGAGTAAGGCAAGTTATCCGAAACATGTAAGGCATGATTTTGGCTTTCCTGACTTTTATTTTTTGTGACACCAATAAAGATCCTACATTTTATGGAAGAAGTGCTGGCTACTTTCTTTTGTTACTTCAGTTCATCACTATCCCTTATAGCCAGGCACCTTTCAGCTGTACAGTGGATCAACAGTTGCTGTTGAAGGGAGCGCCATTGGGCATTTGTGGAGGAGTGTCTGTGAAGTCATGGAGAACCCAGAAGCAACACGGAGCCCAGAAAGAGGAGAGTGCATGAGTGTTTGCTGGCCTGAAGTTTTCCCTACACAGCAGAGGAAGAGCCCCGTTCTGACTGCAGAGATGTCCCAGTACTAGCTTCTTATTATTACTGCATATTATTGCATGTTGCGGTTGTCATTTCGGATTGTTTACATCACCCACACTCATCTCCTACAACTCAGGACACATACTCCCTTTATTTTGAGTCCAACTGTGGATGGAGCTGGCCTACATAACTTTGTTCATGTAATTTAATTTTTAGATCCCCAGGTTTGAAACCCAATTCAGCTCCTAAAGATATCAGTCTTATGGAGTGGTTTTGTAACTAACAATTTTGTTTATAAAAAACCCAGTTGAGATACAAATGTTTTGGACATATAGAGTAACTGTAACAATAAATTGTATTACTTTGAGATTTTTGAAGTTTTGGAGGGGGACACTCGCTTAATCCGTTCCGCTTATAAATATTTTTGTGTGTTTTTTTTACAAAATAGTTTTCGTTATTAATTGCATTTACAATTTTAGGTCTTTACTTATTGTGGTAAATTTTTCGAG
This sequence comes from Bombina bombina, assembly GCF_027579735.1. Taxonomy (NCBI): domain Eukaryota; kingdom Metazoa; phylum Chordata; class Amphibia; order Anura; family Bombinatoridae; genus Bombina; species Bombina bombina. Next base: position 1,046,515,712 of record NC_069503.1, read on the forward strand.
GTAAATGTTAATTTTGTATCCTTTGCGAATGCTTTGAAGAAACTTTCATCATTCCTGTGGGTGTTTTCTTTTTCAGCCTATAAAAGGCTTCATAATTTCCAGTGACGTCAGCCCTGAGGAAGTCCCTGTCAAAGAAGGGGATGAAACGCGCGTAGGCGGCAGCTTATGTCTTACTGAGAAAACGTTGATTTTAAGAATATTTTCCTGAAACTAAGGAGGTTTTTTGGAGCTGTTATTTGCTTTTCGACAATTGATGTGCTGACTGTCACACAGTGCCGCTCTAGCCATTGCAGGGGCGTGGCGCCTGCTTCCCTGCTCATTGTCATGGGCTGTGTTGGCTCCTGTTGCGTGCGGCAGTGATGTCATCGCCGCACGCTCCTCTAACTCTGAAGTCGGTCTGGATCTCCTGTGGCCCAAATCCTGCACCTATGTAAGTTTCTCACTTTTCTAGCTTTACTGCCCAAGTATAGGTGTTACTTTGTGTGCTCCTGGGTGTGATTGTTATTACTGTATACTGGATTGCCACTGTTGATGAACTCTGCCTGTCTGACTACTCTTTTTGCTTAACCCCTAAAGTACTGGATTGCCTCACTATTAATGGAATCTGCCTGTCTGGATACTCTGCTTGCTTAACCCCTAATATACCGGATTGCCTTACCATTGCCAAACCCTGCCTGCCTGACCATTTTAGTGGATCACGTTTGAACTGCCTTACCGTTGCCAAACCCTGCCTGACCATTCTGTGTGGTTTACATTTGTACTGCCTTACTGTTGCCAAACCCTGCCTGCTTGACCATTCTAGTGGTTTACCCTTGAACCACCTTCTGCTGATCTCCCGCCTGTTGTCGTCAAAGACTATCCTGCCTATAGTGAGTACCATTTACTTCATCTTGCAAACTTTCTCTGCTCTGTGATATTCCCTATCAGGGATATTCCCTTGGACAGTTTCTGAGGTTATTACATAGATCGAGATAAGCCAAAAGGTAAAAAAAAAGCTCGGCGGGGCAACAGGCAAAATATTACAAACATAGCGTTTATTCATGAATGTTAAGATCAGGAAACATCCGGTAACAATGTAAAAAAAAAGAGAGCCAGAGCAGCGGTCTAAAGCATTTCAGCTATTGCCTTACTCATAGACCGTGCTGCTCTGGCTACACAGCCCTCTTAAATAATCATAATTGAACCTGACGTAACATGCAGCTTCAGTAATTAACCCTGTCTATGCAAATGCTGAACAGCTAACTAACGGCTAGATTTAGAGTTTTGTCGGTAAGGACCCGCGTAGCTAACGCTGGCTTTTTTCTGGCCGCACCATAAAATTAACTCTGGTATTGAGAGTCCACATAAAGGCTGCGTTAGGCTCCAAAAAAGGAGCGTAGAGCATATTTAACGCAACTGCAACTCTCGATACCAGAGTTGCTTACGGACGTGGCCAGCCTCAAAAACGTGCTCGTGCATGATTCCCCCATAGGAAACAATGGGGCAGTTTGAGCTGAAAAAAAACCTAACACCTGCAAAAAAGCCGCGTTCAGCTCCTAACGCAGCACCATTGTTTCCTATGGGGAAACACTTCCTACGTCTGCACCTAACACTCTAACATGTACCCCGAGTCTAAACACCCCTAACCTTACACTTATTAACCCCTATTCTGCCGCCCCCGCTATTGCTGACCCCTGCATATTATTATTAACCCCTAATCTGCCGCTCCGTAAACCGCCGCTACTTACATTATCCCTATGTACCCCTAATCTGCTGCCCCTAACACCGCCGACCCCTATATTATATTTATTAACCCCTAATCTGCCCCCCTCAACGTCGCCTCCACCTGCCTACACTTATTAACCCCTAATCTGCCGAGCGGACCGCACCGCTACCATAATAAAGTTATTAACCCCTAATCCGCCTCACTAACCCTATAATAAATAGTATTAACCCCTAATCTGCCCTCCCTAACATCGCCGACACCTAACTTCAATTATTAACCCCTAATCTGCCGACTGGAGCTCACCGCTATTCTAATAAATGTATTAACCCCTAAAGCTAAGTCTAACCCTAACACTAACACCCCCTTAATTAAATATAATTTTAATCTAACGAAATTAATTATCTCTTATTAAATAAATTATTCCTATTTAAAGCTAAATACTTACCTGTAAAATAAATCCTAATATAGCTACAATATAAATTATAATTATATTATAGCTATTTTAGGATTAATATTTATTTTACAGGTAACTTTGTAATTATTTTAACCAGGTACAATAGCTATTAAATAGTTAATAACTATTTAATAGTTACCTAGTTAAAATAATAGCAAAATTACCTGTAAAATAAATCCTAACCTAAGTTACAATTAAACCTAACACTACACTATCATTAAATTAATTAAATAAAATATCTACAATTACCTACAATTAAACCTAACACTACACTATCAATACATTAATTAAATACAATATCTACAAATAACTACAATGAAATAAACTAACTAAAGTACAAAAAATAAAAAAGAACTAAGTTACAAAAAATAAAAAAATATTTACAAACATAAGGAAAATCTTACAAACAATTTTAAACTAATTACACCTACTCTAAGCCCCCTAATAAAATAACAAAGCCCCCCAAAATAAAAAATGCACTATCCTATTCTAAATTACTAAAGTTCAAAGTTCTTTTACCTTACCAGCCCTGAACAGGGCCCTATGCGGGGCATGCCCCAAATAATTCAGCTCTTTTGCCTGTAAAAAAATACATACAATACCCCCCCCAACATTACAACCCACAAGCCACATACCCCTAATCTAACCCAAACCCCCCTTAAATAAACCTAACACTAAGCCCCTGAAGATCATCCTACCTTGTCTTCACCTCACCAGGTTCACCGATCGGTCCTGGCTCCAAAATCTTCAAACCCAAGCGGGGGCTGGCGATCCATCATCCGGCGGCTGAAGAGGTCCAGAAGAGGCTCCAAAGTCTTCATCCTATCCGGGAAGAAGAGTAGATCTGGACCGGCAACCATCATCTTCCAAGCGGCATCTTCTATCTTCATCCGATGAGGACTGGCTCCATCCTGAAGACCTCCACCGCGGACCCATCTTCATCCGGCGACGTCCAACTGAAGAATGACGGATCCTTTAAGGGACGTCATCCAAAATGACGTCCCTCAAATTCCAATTGGCTGATAGGATTCTATCAGCCAATCGGAATTAAGGTAGGAATATTCTGATTGGCTGATGGAATCAGCCAATCAGAATCAAGTTCAATCCGATTGGCTGATCCAATCAGCCAATCAGATTGAGCTTGCATTCTATTGGCTGTTCCGATCAGCCAATAGAATGCGAGCTCAATCTGATTGGCTGATTGGATCAACCAATCGGATTGCTCTTGATTCTGATTGGCTGATTCCATCAGTCAATCAGAATATTCCTACCTTAATTCCGATTGGCTGATAGAATCCTATCAGCCAATCGGAATTCGAGGGACGCCATCTTGGATGACGTCCCTTAAAGGAACCGTCATTCTTCAGTTGGACGTCGCCGGATGAAGATGGGTCCGCCGGATGATGGATGTCTAGCCCCCTCTTGGGTTGGATGAAGATATCGGAGCCAGGACGGATCGGTGTGATACCCGGTGAGGTGAAGACAAGGTAGGAAGATCTTCAGGGGCTTAGTGTTAGGTGTATTTAATGGGGGTTTGGGTTAGATTAGGGGTATGTGGGTGGTGGGTTGTAATGTTGGGGGGGGGTATTGTATGTTTTTTTTTACAGGCAAAAGAGCTGAATTCTTTGGGGCATGCCCCGCAAAGGGCCCTGTTCAGGGCTGGTAAGGTAAAAGAGCTTTGAACTTTAGTAATTTAGAATAGGGTAGGGCATTTTTTATTTTGGGGGGCTTTGTTATTTTATTAGGGGGCTTAGAGTAGGTGTAATTAGTTTAAAATTGTAAGATTTTTCTTATGTTTGTAAATATTTTTTTATTTTTTGTAACTTAGTTCTTTTTTATTTTTTGTACTTTAGTTAGTTTATTTCATTGTAGTTATTTTTAGGTATTGTATTTAATTAATGTATTGATAGTGTAGTGTTAGGTTTAATTGTAGGTAATTGTAGGTATTTTATTTAATTAATTTAATGATAGTATAGTGTTAGGTTTAATTGTAACTTTGGTTAGGATTTATTTTATAGGTAATTTTGTAATTATTTTAACTATTTTAGCTATTAAATAGTTCTTAACTATTTAATAGCTATTGTACCTGGTTAAAATAAATACAAAGTTACCTGTAAAATAAATATTAATCCTAAAATAGCAATAATATAATTATAATTTATATTGTAGCTATATTAGGATTTATTTTACAGGTAAGTATTTAGGGGTTAATACATTTATTAGAATAGCGGTGAGCTCCAGTCGGCAGATTAGGGGTTAATGTTTGAAGTTAGGTGTCGGCGATGTTAGGGAGGGCAGATTAGGGGTTAATACTATTTATTATAGGGTTAGTGAGGCGGATTAGGGGTTAATAACTTTATTATGATAGCGGTGCGGTCCCCTCGGCAGATTAGGGGTTAATAAGTGTAGGCAGGTGGAGGCGACGTTGTGGGGGGCAGATTAGGGGTTAATAAATATAATATAGGGGTCGGCGGTGTTAGGGGCAGCAGATTAGGGGTACATAGCTATAATGTAGGTGGTGGCTCTTTGCGGTCGGCAGATTAGGGGTTAATTATTGTAGGTAGCTGGCTGCGACATTGTGGGGGGCAGGTTAGGGGTTAATAAATATAATATAGGGGTCGGCGGTGTTAGGGGCAGCAGATTAGGAGTACATAAGGATAACGTAGGTGGCGGTCGGCAGATTAGGGGTTAAAAAAATTAAATCGAGTGGCGACGATGTGGGGGGGCCTCGGTTTAGGGGTACATAGGTAGTTTATGGTTGTTAGTGTTCTTTAGAGTACAGTAGTTAAGAGCTTTATGAACCGGCGTTAGCCCAGAAAGCTCTTAACTACTGACTTTTTTCTGCGGCTGGAGTTTTGTCGTTAGAATTCTAACGCTCACTTCAGACACGACTCTAAATCCCATTGAAAAGATAGGATACGCAATTGACGTAATGGGATCTGCGGTATGGAAAAGTCGCGGCTGAAAAGTGAGCGTTAGACCCTTTTTTGAGAGACTCCAAATACCAGAGGTAGCCTAAAACCAGCGTTAGGAGCCTCTAACGCTGGTTTTCACGGCTACCGCCAAACTCCAAATCTAGACCTAAGAGAGAAATATTTATATAAAACGATACATAAAAAATATCAGTAAAGTTACATGTATTTCTACTCTAGTGCATACAGCAATAGTATAACTGATAAAAAAATAAAAAATATTTCATACTATCATAGACACAGCTTATCATAGAGCAGGAGAATGCATTATCCATATTATCTTGGTCAAATTATCAATGCTAGTAAAAAATGTGGATAAAGATGACATCAGTACTTCTATAATCTTAATATACCAGACCAATAAGATCAAATCAGTATTTAATTTTTGGATGTTAAATTCATCCCAAACTAATGGACTTATAAAAGAAATTATTATTTTATAAACCTCTATGTATTAATATAAATAGACTGCATTGACAAAAAGACCAAGAAAGAAAACAACACAGTCATTTAACACCAGATTACACACACATATGTTCAATATACCTATAGTACATTACAGAGTCTCTTATCACATACATATTAATATTCAGACAATTATTTAAAATAGATAAAAATCTATATATATTATCTTATATGTAATAGGTCAAACCTATAATTACAACCCATAACTGTATCAAAATTCTTCATAATTTCCAGTGACGTCAGCCCTGAGGAAGTCCCTGTCAAAGAAGGGGATGAAATGCGCGTAGGCGACAGCTTATGTCTTACTGAGAAAACATTGACTTTAAGAATATTCTCCTGAAACTAAGGAGGTTTTTTGGAGCTGTTATTTGCTCTTCGACAATTGATGTGCTGACTGTCACACCGTGCCACTCTAGCCATTGCTGGGGCACGGCACCTGCTTCCCTGCTCATTGCCAAGGGCTGTGTCGGCTCCTGTTGCATGCGGCGGTGACCGTGGTCATCGCCACACGCTCCTCTCACTCTGAAGTTGGTCTGGATCTCCTGTGGCCCGAATCCTGCACCTATGTAAGTTGCTCACTTTTCTAGCTTCACTGCCCAAGTATAGGTGTTACTTTGTGTGCTCCTGGGTGTGATTGTTATTACTGTATACTGGATTGCCACTGTTGATGAACTCTGCCTGTATGACTACTCTTTTTGCTTAACCCCTAAAGTACTGGATTGCCTCACTATTAATGGAATCTGCCTGTCTGGATACTCTGCTTGCTTAACCCCTAATATACCGGATTGCCTTTGCCAAACCCTGCCTGCCTGACCATTCTAGTGGATCACGTTTGGACTGCCTTACCGTTGCCAAACCTTGCCTGCCTGACCATTCTAGTGGTTTACATTTGTACTGCCTTACTGTTGCCAAACCCTGCCTGCCTGACCATTCTAGTGGTTTACCCTTGAACCACCTTCGGATGATTTCCCACCTATTGTCGTCAAAGACTATCCTGCCTATAGTACCGCTTACTTCATCTTGCAAACTTTCTCTGCTCTGGGATATTCCCTATCATTCCGGCTCGATGCCGGGATAAGAAGACTACTGACGAAGTTCGGTCTGATAGTGGACTATCCCACGAGCATTACACTGACAAGCACCTGGATTCATGGACATTGCTGGACATTTATGAGACTGTGAGTGAAATTGTGTCTTGTTTTGAAGTCAACAATTTATGCAAAGTTGTTTGCCACTTGAAAGCACTAATACTTTACACACAAGGTCGGATCGATGTGGGTCTGTTTTGCTTAATCAGCACAATAAGCATTCCAAGGCGGATTTTAAACCATGTGAGACCTTTCCTAAATGATCTACGGAACCTATAAAGGAGTGTATTCTTTGGAGACCACTTTTCCATCTAAGAGTTGCCTATATTCTGCCACAGCTCTAATCTATCATACTGTTGTTGTATATTTAACTACCACATAGATCCTCATGTATAAATGTCATGACAACATTTCCCTAGTCTGTGTACTTTTGGGGTTGTCCTCTGATAGAGGTGTTGTGGTTAGTATTTTAAGGATACTTTGTGTCTGTGAATTATCCAGTGAAATTTGTATATGCTAATTTGATATATTTTTCCTACTTTGGACAATTTCTGAGGTTATTACATAAATCCAGATCAGCGGAAAAAAAAAAAAAGCTTGGCGGGGCAACAGGCAAACAATTAAAACATAACGTTTATTCACGAATGTTAAGATCAGGAAACATCTGGTAACAATGTAAAAAAAAAGAGAGCCAGAGCAGCGGTCTAACGCATTTCAGCTATTGCCTTACTCATAGACCGTGCTGCTCTGGCTACACAGCCCTCTTAAATAATCATAATTGAACCTGTCTATGCAAATGCTGAACAGCTAACTAAGAGAGAAATATTTATATAAAACGATACATACAAAATATCAGTAAAGTTACATGTATTGCTACTCTAGTGCATACAGCAATAGTATAACTGGTAAAAAAACAACATATTTCATACTATCATAGACACAGCTTATCATAGATTAATATAAATAGACTGCATTGACAAAAAGACCAAGAAAGAAAACAACACAGTCATTTAGCACCGGATTACACACATATGTTCTATATACCTATAGTACATTACGGAGTCTCTTATCACATACATATTAATATGCAGAAAATTATATAAAATAGATAAAAATCTATGTATATTACCTAATATGTAATAGGTCAAACCTATAATTACAACCCATAACTGTATCAAAACTCTACAGGTATATCCAAACATAAAAAATATGGAAATTACATGCCCAATTGATAAATAATGCAAGGTGCAATATCAGTGCCAACAGTTTATGAGATCTGTTTGTATGTTCATTCCATCAGGGGCGCTGGTTTTAAGTTTGAAGATCCATCTTCAACTAGTCATTAGAGCAACACTGAATATTAGACATGTGCGATTCGGTTCGGTTCGATTCGGAAATTCGGAAAATTCGGTAAATTCAGCGATTTGGATCGAAGCAAATTTACGATTTAAAATAGTGCTGAATCTACCGAATAAATCTGAATAACTTCGGATTTATTCGGATTTATTCGGATTTATTCGGTAGATTCGGATGGCCATGGATTACACTAGTATTGTGCAGTATATTAGGTTATATCATTCTGCTATGGGTTACACCTAATATACAGTACATAATACTAGTCTAATCATACCTAACACTTACCGAAAATCCGAATTTCCGAACCGAACTGAACCGAATCAAACCGAATCCAGCCGAATTTATTCGAATCCGAATGAATCCGAAACAAATCCGAACCGAATTTATTCGAATCCGAATGAATCCGAAACAAATCCGAACCGAATCGATTCAAATTTTTCCGAATTCGAATCGCTCCGAACTGAAATTCGAAAAAATACGAATCGATCCGAACCGAACTGAACCAAATTTTTTCGCCATGCACATGTCTACCGAATATCCATATTTTGTATGCACCTTTTAACATATATTGAGTTATGCCTACTTGTTGGATGAGATTGGCATTCTGCTTTGTCAGTGTAGGAAGTATTTTTAGAAAGCCCTGGGAGTTGCGACTTGCCTACCTCCAGCCACGAGCTCTGCTAAACTGTGGAGCGCCCATGTGCTTAACTCTGACCCTGTCGATGACACTATAGTGGCTCTAGAAGTGAATGGACCTGAGAATTTCCCCATGAGCAGTTTTAAATATACGAGGAATACTGATGTACAGACAATGTCTCCCCAAGGGGTTAAGTGGAGCCGGTTCAAAGATGATATTTCCCAGGACCTGTGTGGAACTTCCTGAATCTTATGCTGGCAGCTCTTTGTGGATGATGGCAACTACCGAGAAGATACAGAGCCCTTAGACATGTTGAGTACACCAATAAAACAGGGATCATTTAATATAGGGGATATTGAGCCTGATAACCTAGAATTACAGTTTCTCCAGCTGTTTGAGGTCCAAAAGTGGCCTTTTAAGATTATTGGAAGGTTTATATTTTGCTAGACATGCTATTTATCACTGTACAATATATATATGTTTTATACTGTTTTTGTTGTATACTCGAATTTTACTATGGTACATCACTTGTATGTCTTGACTTAAACTTCAATAAAAAAATTAATAAAAAAAAGAATATTATTTATGGGAAATCCTAAAGAAAAACCCAGAATAACAGATTAAAAGATCCCCAAAACACAATTTGGCAAAAATCAATCTAAAAAACACAGTACTGTTATTACTAGTCTCTTCAGTAACGTGGTTCAAATATTAGACAAAGGCAAAAACTTAATAAAGGAACATTTATTATGAACAAAAAAGAGTCACAGCGCATTTATATAAAACATTTTAATAAAAAAATCTAACTTACATATCTGTCACAAGGGAACTTGGCAAGGAAAGGTGGTAACTTATGCTGTTTTACTCAGCCTCAGAGGTAGAATGACAAAATTCTTGGTTCTCCAAAATATTTTCTAAGTAATAACAGTTTGCTAAGAGGAGTCTGGGATGGGCTTTTTCAAGGGGTCTTAAACTTATTACTAATCAAGGTGTAAATATACATTGCACTAAATTTTATATTTAGGTGCTGCTAACCAAATAACTATATAATGGACAACACAGGAAATATTATCAGAATTATTTTGGTACCAGATATGTCAAGTCTAGTGTAAGAGATGTATTAAATGAATAATATTTAGAAAAATCTTATTCTGATTTGATTCAGATCTAGCCATTAATTGACCTCAGGTTTATGTGGTGAAGATGTTCTCTGTCCTTCTGTGTTGATATCTTGGGCCAGAAAAGTGATTTGAGGCACGAGGTCACTGGATGCTTCTTGCAACATAGTGATTGCTTAGGAGCACAGTGGTCCTAGCTGGCCATAAAAAAAACACTTAAAGGGACATGAAACCCAACATTTATCTTTCACGATTCAGATAGAGCAACTTTCTACTTTACTTCTGTTATGTAATTTGCTTCTTTCTCTTGGTATCCTTGCACTGTTGGGTTGGGAGCTAGCTAATAACATACATACATTACAACAATTCCTGGGGGCTTTCTAGGACAGGGAGTTAAGGGTAAGGGTAACTTGGGGGCAGGAGCTTATCTGTGTTTTATAGACGGAGCCACATCAGGAGGGGCAGGACCACAGGTGGGGGAGAGTGAGATCATACTGTGAGTGGATTTAAAGCAGTTAATGAAAAACCAGGACATTTGCCATGAGGGGGGAAGATGCAGAGGGACAGTGATATACAATGAACCATTTAATTATGGTTGCTTATATGTGGGCTAGATTACAAGTGAGGTGCAAATGGTTTTGCGCAAGCGATATTGTTTTTTGCAAACCTTTTTTATTGCGCTGATATTACAAGTTTACGCTTCAATCCTTACCGCAATCTCAGTGCTGTGGTTAACTGTTTTCCGAAACAATAAAATTGCACAAAACACTTAAACAATACATTACAAAGTACAGTTACACTCATATTAACACTGTATAATACAAATTATTTAAAAAAAATATTGCCCAAAATAGTAGATCTTGGGTGTTAGAAAAAAAAAGGAAGGCAAAGTACTTTAACATTGAGAAACATACATATACATTGCTAAATATGTATTTGTATGTATATATATGTCTATGTTTTCATATATATTAATGTATTTATATGTGTATATATGTATTTACAGTCATATATACACATAAACAAAAATATATATGTACACACATATAGACATATATAAGTGTATTAGAGCCCTTTGCCATTAAGTAGAGGAAAAAATGATAAAACATATTTATGCAATATTCATATTTAATAAAGATTTTAACTATGTATTTACTGTAAATATTTCCCATTTGCAAATGCGAATATGCTATGTTGTTTGCCCGAGCAGGGTGTTATTTTTTTTTCTCCATTGATTTCTATGGGTGAATTCATGCACTCGCTATTCGGGTTAACGCTAGCGTAAAATAATTGGGGGGAATTTGTAGTATGAACGCAACCTGACTAGTGCAAAAACTTAACTCTAGCGAAAATGCAAAACACCGCTTCACTTGTAATCTAGCCCATATATGTTTTCATTCTATTTTCATAATATCCAAATTATTTTCTAGCAACCATGAACAAACGTTGTAGCATTGATGTTATGTTTATACATGAGTCGTTTCCTTGTATGATTTATGCACTACAATAACATTACACTAGCAAGTAAATGTGTCTGTTAGTTTTGAGCTGGGCATGCATGAGATTGACAACCAATAAAAAAAAATGATATAAGTATTCCTACACACACTCTCTGAGAATTGGCAAAATTGGTTTTTAAATAGGAGAAAGATCTTAAATTGGATTATATTTTAAATTACCAATATTTTATTCACTCAGCCCCACAGCTGTAATATGATATATCACATAAAATATTATTATCAGCAATCAACTGATCCATGATTATTTTTAGAACACATCACTAATATCACAATGGACAGTTATTTCTAAGATGACTAATATTTTATACTAATCATAAACGGTGAACCAAACAACATGTTAATAGTCCTGATAATACACATTAGGGGATCTTATCCCGCAAAGATCTCTGTCAGGTTGTCTCAGTCTTGCTGATTGCATATTCAGTCCTTTATAAGTATCTGATTGATGGTCCCACAGGAGACTGGCTGGCCTGATTATATATCCAGTATATTTTCTTTCTAGCATCTGATTTATGAACCGAAAAGACTGATACACACTCTTGCCCATAATTCCCAGAAAATGCAAATTCTCAAATCAAAAGCAACATTAAAGAAGTATAGCTTTTGCCTCACCACCCCCTCAAAAGGTTCCCTGATTAGAAAAAAATAGAATATAATAAAATGCCCTCCAATATTACACTGCCAGCAAAGAAATATGGTCATACAATCCACCTATCAATGATCTCCTTTTTTAGTTCAAATTGCAGCCAATGATAGAAGGCTAAAACAACCGTTTATTATTTTTGTGAAAGCATTGAATCTGAATTATAAATATTTAATTTTGACTTTGCAACTAATCTGTTGGCGCTCTACAAATAACCGATAATAATAATAAAAGTTCTTTTCTCTTATTATCCTTGATTAAACTCAGCTCCTTTCCATAAGGTATGCTTGGGAGTGTGAGAAGTGCCAAAATAGGCAGCTGGATATGCACAAGTTCGGTTAAAATTGCACAATTTAATTAAACGAACAATAAAATAAGAACAAAATAAAATGCAATAAAATACGCTACCACCGGTGGTAAATACAATGAAGTATCAATAAGATAAGTATCTAACAATATCTATCAGACATAAATCATATATGTGTACACATTTATATTTAACATTCCGAGGGATGTACTTGGATAATACAATCTTCTATAGTTTCAGTCCCAAACTAAATGGTCTTGTTGGGAGCCCTCAATAGGGTTACTATATGTGATAGGTTTAGATTTTATGTTTGACTCCAATAATATCAACTCCAATAGTTTCCACTGTGTGGGGAATGCTAATAGCACAATTAGAGCAGATGCACACGACTCTGTGTATGTAAGTCATACATGAATTTTATTTTTTTCTTATTTTATTGTTAGTTTAATTAAATTGTGCAATTTTAACCGAACTTGTGTGTATCCAGCTGCCTATTTTTTCCACTTGAGAGGTTGGGATATCACCTCTTTATAGGGGATCGCTAGGTTGGTTATAAGGTCAAACACATTGTTTTTTGCTATGCTTAAGAGTGTGCATATGTGATGAGCACTATATGTTTACCACAATGTTTATAACAATGTTATTCATATAGTCATGTGCACACTCCTGAGCCTACCTAACTATGCTCTCATGAAAAGGCCTACATTTCATGAAAGGAAACCAAAAGAAAGTCGTTCTGATAGCAGAGGTAAATTAGAGAGTTTTTAAAATTGAAACGGTATGTCCTATCTGAATCATTGCTGTTTAATTTTTACTTTCATGCGCCTGTAATGGTGTATTTTGGTTAAATAACTTTCTTTTCCTGTATAGTGCTTAAAGAAACAGTCTATACCAGAATTGTAATTGTTTAAAAAGATAGATAATCACTTTATTACACATTCCCCAGTTTTGCACAACCAACACAGTTATATAAATATACTTTTTACCTCTGTGATTACCTTGTATCTAAGCCTCTGCAAATTGCACCCTTATTTCAGTTCTTTGACAGACATCCATTTTAGCCAAGTACTGGCTTACTCGATCTCCACATGCATGAGCACAGTGTTATCTATATGACACACATGAACTAACTCCCTCTAGTGGTGAAAAACTGTCAAAATGCCCTGAGAGAAGAAGCGGCCTTCAAGGGCTTAGAAATTAGCATATGAACCTCCTAGGTTTAGCTTTCAACTAAGAATACCAAGAGAACAAAGCAAATTGGTGATAAAAGTAAATTGGAAAATTGTTTAAAATTACATTCTCTATCTGAATCATAAACAAGTTTATTTTGGACTAGACTGTCTCTTTAATGATCAGTAATGCATTTATTTTTATTCTATTCATATTTTTTATTTTTGTTTATTTTGTTACTGTGCACAACTGTCATTCTATACTTTTTAAGTTTCAGTCTTCATCTGGATATCATACTTTCTACCTTTTTTTTTCTATCTTCACAATCACTTTTTTGTGTTTATCAACTTTTCAGTTTGTACATTAATCCTTATTCTTTTTGCTATTTCTCTTTGGTGCTCCCTTTTTTTGTCTGAGAGAATCTTGTTTTCAAATAATCCAAAATGGCAGATGTGCCAAAGAAAAAAGAATGGCAGCACTCCAATGGATAGTTACCAAATTTTTTTTGTGGCCAAGAGCACAAAAAACGCAGCAACGTTTCGGACTACATGTCCTTCATCATGCCATAAATACATCATTTCCACATCCTCCTTTAATACCCCCAAAGACACACCCACCAAACAACAGTTAACTGTTTATACACCACAGCCATGACATTTTCTCATTAGCATATGTGAATATCCTATATCTTAACATTATTCTATAATGGAAAAGAGTGCATCTACCAGTGCTAGGATAAAATGCAGCCTATAGCTCCTAAAAGCAAAAAGGTCCCCAGCTGATCCTAAGAGTGATAGTTAAAAGAACAATAAATGCTTAGGAGCGCCTGGAAAATGGCGAGGCAAAAGTAAATATTTAATAAAACATTAATTAAATAGAATAAAATGAGCAAATGATAAGTATAACGATTTAACGTATATTAACAATTTGGATCCATGTAAAAACAAGATGAATAATATTGCTCTGGTGAGTTGCAGTAATTGACAAATAATGTGACAGTAACACCAGGATAAGTATATAAAATGAAAAATAAAAAAGTCCAAAGTTATAGGTGAAAGTTCATCAAATGGGTAATTCTGTGATATGTGAAATAAAAATATGTCAAACACGTGATTAACAATAAAAAAGGAAAAAGGCAAAAAGGCAAAAAGGCAGTAAAAAACTCTAAAAATTATATCCAAAAAATATATATAGTGTGATAGTCCAAAACAGTGTTAATAATGTGTAGTAATCCAATAATATTAGTGGTAAATCAAGGAAAAAAGTGGTGGTCCTGATTGTGAAAACAATTCTTCAATTAATACCTCAGTGACACCAGATAAAAATCAATCATATGGTATTGGAATCCGGATTTAACCAAGGATCCTTAAAAATGTAATTCCTGATAACCTAAAAGGGAAAAAACAATAACATAGCGCAATAAAGTTTTAAATAAACAATAAATAACTGAAATGAAGCTCACCATAAGATGTCAACGCGTTTCGGCCCCTTACATGGGCCTTTCTCAAGACTATGATATGGTATGGTGTGTTTGCTTCTTAAATACCTTAAAGTGGCCAATCAACTGGTGGTTGTTTTGGCACCAAAAATTGCAAACTTTAAACCGGAAGTGGTTCATGTGAACCAGAACTAAAATATCTATTAGTGTATAAACTTTATATCATTAAAAATATAAAAGGTTATAAGTATGTGTGTGTAAAACTCAGAGATCTATTTAGCCAATGATTTCTTATTCTCTGTTGTTAATGGCTTCATGTGTACATTCGTATCCGTCCTAACTTCCTGTTGAATGGTACCCGAAGTGTCAATATCATAACATCCGGTATTGAGTCCAATTTTGTTACGGCTATAAAGGGACAAGAGGAAGTATCTCACGTATAACACATCTGTTTAGCCAATATTTTAAATAGGTATCGAACTTAACTCCCTATGATATGCCACCGGAAGTACTAGTATCGTTATATCTGGTATTGAGTCCTATAGTTTTACAGCTGTTTTGGGACAGCAGGAGTCTCTCACATCTACGTCTCTCAGTTTGGACATGTGTATATTTTTTCTGATAGTGCCTCACTGGAACTGAGAGTAATATGATATATCGCTATTAATTGTCCGATCAACAAAACCGGAAGTGACATATTCCTACCTCCTGTTCTGTAGTATACTACCGGGGGTGTTATAATTCTCACTTCCGGTTTCGGTTTGACAATGTGTTAAGAAAAAACCTAACAACCTAATAACATTGGGCAACAATTTGGAATTATTAAGTTATACCAACACAGAGGTTATGTATATATGGCTATCGAAAAAAGTGATCATCTGTTGGTTATAAATCATTTTGAGAACATCAATCAATAAAACAATATAAAATATTAGAATATATAAAATTGTATATAAAAAAGTATATAAAAAAAGGATATATGAGACAACCACATGAACAATAAAACATGCTTGTGTCAATGAACGCATAAACAGATCAAACCTAATGGGACACAGTAAAGTTTCATTGGAAACTGATAAAAAAACTTGATATAATAGAGGGAATAAAATGTAGAATATCTAAAAATGTATATAAAAAAAGGGATATATGAGACATCCACATTGACAATAAAATATGCTTGTACAAATGAACGCATAAACAGATCAAAACTAATGGGACACAAAAACCGGAAGTGACATATTCCTACCTCCTGTTCTGTAGTACATTACCGGGGGTGTTATAATTCTCACTTCCGGTTTCGGTTTGACAATAAAATATGCTTGTACAAATGAATGCATAAACAGATCAAACCTAATGGGACACAGTAAAGTTTCATTGGAAACTGCTAAAAAACTTAATATAAAAGAGGAGATAAATAAAAGCAGCGAATAGTACAGGATCCTATATCACTTATCAATGTGCAAAATGTGACTATTATATCTAGTCTAGTCTAGCTAGTATGATAATACATGATACCTGTCAATGGATATTAATGTCACTAAGAGATTAGGGGCTATATATAATCTGTAAATCATAACCTTTATGAAATTAGAAAGAGAGTGTCTCTGATGTTTATTTGAGGTGTAACATATGTGCTAAATCCTCCTTATTATTCAATCCTCTAGGGTATAGACAGTCGAGGTCAAAAATCCATTTGGATTCGGAAGTCAGCAATTTCTTGTCAAAATCTCCACCTCTCCAATTAGGTGTTATTATTTGAATACTAAAGTAACTAAAATCTTTTTGTTTACTATGGTGCTGTGAAGCAAAGTGTTTATAAAGTGGGGTTTCGGTGTTCTTATGTTTAATCTGGAGCAGATGCTCGCGGATCCTGTCTCTCAGATATCTCAAAGTTTGACCCACATATTGTAGCCCACAACTACATTGAATTACGTATATGACTTTTTTGCTGCTGCACCTAATTAGATCTTTGATCTCGTATTTTGTTGCTGAGTGGTGGGAGGTGAATTTTTTTATTTTAATCCCCCTTTTACATGCTTTACATGTGGTACAGGGAAAGAAACCTTTAACATTCCTCCCAAAGACATCTTTAACCCTTGATTGTGTCCTACGAGGGACACTAGGAGATAGAATATTTTTCAAATTGTCAGTTTTACGATAGAGGAATCTTGGCTTATTGCTCAATTTTTCTCAAGATTCCTCTATTGCAGCAAGAAAAATTGAAAAAAAAAATTAAAAAAAAAAATTGAGCATTTCAAATTTCCAAAGTTATTTTCTTGGATGCTCTCATTGTAACAACATGATAAAGGGCCCATTTTTGTACATCCACAATCAGGAAAAAAGTTTTGGATAAAAGATTTTCTGACATGTAATACTGCTTTTGCTATTTATCTCCTTAAATGCCCATGTGGCCTAATCTATAAAGGTGAGACGACCAGTAGGGTTCGTGATAGGATCACTGAGCATAAGTTGGGCATTAGGAGAAAAAATTTGAAGTCACCTGTAGCTACTCCTTTTGTAGAGGCCCAACATGGAGTTAGTCAACTTAAGTTTCAAGTATTGGAGCATGTTCCTCCCTGTAGACGAGGGGGTGATAGAGAGCAGCATCTTAAACAAAGAGAGGCATTTTGGATTTTTACTTTAAATTCATTAACACCATTGGGTATGAATAAGGATTATGATTTGTCTTTTTTTTTCACACATCATAACGACCAAAACAGCCATTTAAATTTTACAAATCAAATAATCCGAACAGCTTGTAAGACAGAGCTTCCAGTACATATGCTTTATCTGTTAACAAACAACTATGACTCCTCTTTGCAAGCAAAAGAAACTAAAAAAAAAAAAAAAAAAAAACAATGCCTCCATTTTAACTGCCAGCACGGTCTACTGTGAGGGGGGGGGGGGGGGGGGGAAAGGGGGAGAGAGAGAACCACCACCAAAAAACAACCTTTTGTTGATATGTTCTTTCCCTGATATATTTAATAGGAGTTTATACCAGTATGGGCTACTATATTATATTTTACAATGACCGGCAGGGCCAACCCTGCAAATCTTTTGCTTTGAGCAAGTTTCTCAGTGGCTATACGGTTTTTCTTCTTATTCCATATAAACTGCGCACACGCTCTATTATACCTAGCAGCATCTCTTTTATTAATCAATAATGGTAGGTTTTGCATTAGGAACAATAACCGGGGGAAAACAATCGTTTTTATCAAAACAATTTTTGCGGAAAGCGATAAGTATTGTATGTTCCACTTTCCTAATCTTCCCTCTAGACTCTCGAAAAACTCAGAGTAATTGAGATTATACCATTCTTTGGGGTTATTACTTATTTTGATACCTAAATAGTTTAGCGATTTAACAACTTTGAAACCATGTTGTGCCAAGCTCAATCTTTTCTGGTGTATCCACAACAACTCTGACTTTTCCTTATTGATTTTATATCCCAAAAAGGAGGTAAAATTGTTAATGATTGCCAAACATTTAGGAATACTTTCTTTGGTGTTTTGTAAAAATAACATAATGTCGTCGGCATACAAAGAAGTTACGATACTATGTTCCCCGCATACTATTCCCTTTAATTCTTGCCTGAGTTGGACCGCCAATGGCTCTAGTGCTAAATCAAAGAGTAAGGGCGACAGTGGGCAACCCTGTCTCGTGCCCCTTTGCAGAGTTATAAACCGAGATAATTCACTGTTAACCAACAATTGGGAGTGAGGGTTAGTATAAATCCCTTTAATCATCTGAAATAAGTTTCCTTCAAAACCAAATTGCTTGAGAGACATAAATAAGTGATCCCAAATTATGGAATCAAACGCTTTCTCTGCGTCGATCGTAAGCATAGCTAAATCTGGTTGTGGATTTTTATTAGACATCTGTGCAATGTTAAAATAATGGTCCAGAATAACTAGCACCCTACGCATGTTCCGGACCGGGTTTCTCCCTGGAATAAATCCAGATTGGTCACTATGTATCAGTTTACCGATCCCTTTCTTTAGTCTATCTGCAATAATAGCCGTTAATATTTTGTAGTCTTGATTCAGAAGTGAAATTGGTCGGTATGACCCCAGTTCCTCCGTTGCTTTCCCTTTCTTGTGAATTAAAGTCACAGTTGAATCCGTAAAATAAGGTGATTTTAGATTCCCCTGTACAAAATAGCTGTTATAAAGTTCTACTAATGTACCCGAGATGTCATTCTTGATAATTTTGTAGAACTCTGCCGGCCCCGCAGCTTTATTGGTTTTAATTCTATCTATCATATTTTTAATTTCATCCTCCGTTATCGGGGAGTTCATCTGATCTAATTCTTTTTTATCTATTGTTGGAACCTGTATCTTTTGCCAAAAATCCGACATTCTTGTCTTATCATTATCCTTCCTCGAATACAGTTCCTGATAATATCTGAAAAAGGCCTCTTGAATCTCTGTCGGGTGGGTGTAAGCGCTTTAGGCCCTTCCTTGATAAGTGGAATTAGGTTACTTTTTGTCCTATGATTAATTAGCTTTGCCAAATGTTTAGTGGCTATCCCCTGAAAACCTTGACAAAATGCCCTTGTTCGTATATCCTCCCTTGCCCATTTTTCTCTCAGAAATGTCTCACGCTCTAATTTGGCTACTTTGTAGCAATTCCAGGAGGAGCTATTTGGGGTAGACACATACCTCCTGTATGCATTTTTAAGTTGGTTTGCTTGTTGGATCTCCCTCTCTGTTAGCCTCCTCTTCCTTGTAACCATATAATTTTAAACCTCACCTCGCATCACTGCTTTGCCTGCTTCCCACAATATTTCTGGGCTGCTCACCTCCAGACTATTCTGGCTAAGATACACCCTCCATCTTTCTGATAAAAAATTTCGGAATTGTTCATCTAGAAACATATATTTAGGAAAGCTACTCATTTCATAGAGGCCCAACATGGAGTTAGTCAACTTAAGTTTCAAGTATTGGAGCATGTTCCTCCCTGTAGACGAGGGGGTGATAGAGAGCAGCATCTTAAACAAAGAGAGGCATTTTGGATTTTTACTTTAAATTCATTAACACCATTGGGTATGAATAAGGATTATGATTTGTCTGTTTTTTTGTGGGAAAATAACTTTGGACATTTTAAATGTATTGTTAATCTCCTTCTTTTCTGAATGGATAGTGTTGTACACAGAAAAGATGTTCCCCAGTCTTTGTGAAAATTTAAAGTGATGAAAAAGAAAAAAAGAAATCAAGACAAAAATATTTAAGTATTTTTCATATTTATTGTTGTTTCCTAATCATTGTGTAATGTTTCACCTCTTTTTTTTTGTAAAGGTGAATAGGTTACTAACCATTATAAAGTAATGTTAAGATATAAGATATTCACATATGCTAATGAGAAAATGTCATGGCTGTGGTGTATAAACAGTTAACTGTTGTTTGGTGGGTATGTCTTTGGGGGTATTTAAGGAGGATGTGGAAATGATGTATTTATGGCATGATGAAGGACATGTAGTCTGAAACGTTGCTGCTTTTTTTGTGTTCTTGGCCACAAATAAAATTTGGTAACTATCCATTTGAGTGCTGATATTCTTTTTTTGTTTGTGGATATTGCTGCTGGGCTGCGCAGTGCCCAGCTATAGCTTGCACCCAACATTATTGCAGTGTGTGCTGGACTATTGTGATACTTTGAGATGTGCCAAAGAAGTAATCTTATTAAGAATTAGCAATAATATTAAAGTGATATTTATCAAATATAGCACACATGAAGGTACTTCTCTTTTGGATAGGGTTATCCCACAAATTTGATAATCCAAACAATGGAGATAAAAAAATGGGGATGAGCACTGTAACCTCAAATTAAATGCAATTTCGAATAGATAAAAAAAACTTTGGGGAGCCATGCAGTGTATTACTGTCTGTTGAACAAATATAGTTCCAGAAGTGAACAGTAACACTTTTATCATCACTCAGGCAGGGTGGTATTCCCAGTTACAAAGCAAACAGATCCTAAATTGCAAAGATGCAGGCTCTATATTCCTTTACTTGAAGTAAGTGACCACCAAGAAAGATGGATTCTGGATTAAGAATATTTATTAAAAACAAACATTTTTAACCAAACAATCCTGGAATACGTTTCGCAGCCCTATGTTATAGGCTGTTGATGTTGATCTTTGAACTAATCCATGAAGTCCATTACTTTTTTTTTTTTTACAATTTTATGTACAGAACTGCATTTTTTAATTATGTTAAATTAATGCACAATTATATATGTAGCCTGGTATTCACTCAGTTTATTACTAACCCTTTCATGACAGGGTAATTTTGTCTATATCGGAACAACGTTCCGATGTAGACAAATTGAAATCCTGCGATCATGCACGTGATCACGAGATTTCAATGATGAGATCGGGTCAGGGGGCGTCCCTATGAAGCTAGACACGCCCTCCAGACCGCGATCCCATCCAGGAAGCGCCGTTGGCTTCAGGACAGCCAAACGGCTCGGACGTTCTATTCCGTCCTAACGGTGCTAAAGCCCGGCACGGTTAGGACGGAATAGAATGCTGCAACAGCGTTAAAAGGTTAATGTTTTGCTCATGCAGACAATGGGCAAGATCTATAGATGTTTATGAAGTTGCCAAGTGACACTTATGAAGGAGAGCATTACTTTACCAATATTCTGCAGATTCATTAGTTGTTCCTGCAATTTACACCCATTGTTGCATTAAAAGGAATTTTTTTTCTTTCATGATTCTTTCACGATTTTAAACAGCTTTTCCATTTTACTTCTATTATTAAATGTACTTCATTCTCTTGGTATACTTAAAGGGACAGTCTACTCCAGAATTGTTATTGTTTAAAAAGATAGATAATTCCTTTATTACCCAATCTCAAGTTTTGCACAACCAACACTGTTATATTAATATACTTTTTACCTCTGTAATTACCTTGTATCTAAGCCTCAGCAGGCTGCCCTCTTATCTCAGTTCTTTTGACAGACATGCATTTTAGCCAGTCAGTGCTGATTTTTAAGTAACTCCACGGGAGGGAGCACAATGTTACCTATATGTCACACATGGACTAGCGTTGTCTAACTGTCAAAAACTGTCAATATACACAGAGATAAGAGGTAGTTCAACGGTTTAGAAATTAGCCTATGAGCCTACCTAGATTAAGCTTTCCACAAAGCATAACAAGAGAACAAAGCAAATTTGATGATAAAAGTAAATTGGAAAGTTGTTTAAAATTGCATGCCCTATCTGAATTATAAAAGTTTAATTTTGACTACACTGTCCCTTTAAGGAGCAGAAATACACTGCTGGGAGCTAGCTAGCAAATTAAATATAATAGCTCTTTAGTTTAACCCACTCCAAATCTGTGGGGAACAAGAATAGCTTACGGCTGTTTGAAAAAAAAAAAGAGTTCTCAAGCATGCAATGTAATTTACTTCTTTTATCTAATTTGCATGCAATGTAATTTACTTCTTTTATCTAATTTGCTTCATTCACTTGATATCCTTTATTGAAAAGCATATCTAGATAGGGTTAGTAGCTGCTGATTGGTGGCTGCACATAGATGCCTTGCGTGATTGGCTCACCCATGTGCATTGCTATTTCTTCAACAAAGGATATCTAATAGAAGTAAATTGGAATGCTGTTTAAAATTGTATTCTCTATCTGAATCATGAAAGAAAATTTTTGGGTTTCATGTCCCTTTATGTTCTCTAATGGAGCACATAGGAGATCCCTCCACGCCTGCTGCCTTAAAGGTCCAGATCGATGCTGGGGCATCATACACACAGGTGCTCAAATCAAATGTAGATGCTGTAGTGTGTCCAGGATAATCAGTGGATTAACTGGGTTAGTTCAGTAGCTGTAGATTTTGCAACCAGTCATGGCGGCTGCCCGGATATGCCCCCCTGAAGTATCCCTTTTTAAAATCAGGTCTTTCTCATTCTTTTACATTTTACATTCTTCTTTAGTGCGTATGTTAGAGTGGATTGTTTTATCAAGGGTGTTTTTTCCCATTTTAATTTGTTTTGTAACAGTTTGAAGATTTTTTCATGGTTGGAGTATCATTTACAATGTAGCTTGTTCTGTTAGCTAAGGGGATGAATGGTTATGATATAGATGCATCTGCATTAATTATAATGGGGGTCACTCACAACTCACACATGTGACAAAGGGAGGGAACAGACGTATTTGAGTTGCACAATTTTTGATTTGCAATGCTTCGACAATTTTTTTCTGCAAGATATGACTTTCACAAATATACTTTATTGAATCTAGATCAGGGGTGGGCAATTATCGTCCCTCCAAATGTTATGCACTACATCTCCCATAATGCTCTTTCAGCCATAATACTGGCAAAGCATCATGGGAGATGTAGTCTATAACATCTAGAAGGCCGATAGTTGCCCACCCCTGATCTAGACAAATAAGAGACTGTACCTCGAGACACTGAGGTAAATGTGGCTGTGTGAAGCATTATAACTATTCTATCCAGGGCTGGATTTCACATAAGACAGAGTAGAGAGTTGCATAGGGATTCATTTGAATGTCTCTACCACTCCAACACAATAAATTCAGCAAGCCCAATTTTTAGGAATTCTTTACCCTATAATCTGATGCATGTAATGTTGTTGGCATTTTATATATTAGTTTTCTGTGTTGTATTTAGCAATCTACAGCTCTCTTCTTATCAACAACTGGTTACAGGGAAAATAAATATATGTTCCTGAATCCTTAGGCCTAGATTTAGAGTTGGGCGGTAGCCGTGAAAACCAGCGTTAGAGGCTCCTAACGCTGGTTTTGGGCTACCGCCGGTATTTGGAGTCAGTCAGGAAAGGGTCTAACGCTCACTTTCCAGCCGCGACTTTTCCATACCGCAGATCCCCTTACATCATTTGCGTATCCTATCTTTTCAATGGGATCTTTCTAACTCCGGTATTTAGAGTCGTGTCTGAAGTGAGCGTTAGAAATCTAACGACAAAACTCCAGCCGCAGAAAAAAGTCAGTAGTTAAGAGCTTTCTGGGCTAACGCCGGTTTATAAAGCTCTTAACTACTGTGCTCTAAAGTACACTAACACCCATAAACTACCTATGTACCCCTAAACCGAGGTCCCCCACATCGCCGCCACTCGATTACATTTTTTTAACCCCTAATCTGCTGACCGCCACCTACGTTATACTTATGTACCTAATCTGCTGCCCCTAACACCGCCGACCCCTATATTATATTTATTAACCCCTAATCTGCCCCCCACAACTTCGCCTCCACCTGCCTACACTTATTAACCCCTAATCTGCCGTCCACACGCCGCCGCCAGCTACATTATAACTATGTACCCCTAATCTGCTGCCCCTAACACCGCCGACCCCTATATTATATTTATTAACCCCTAATCTGCCCCCCACAACGTCACCTCCACCTGCCTACACTTATTAACCCCTAATCTGCCGAGCGGACCGCACCGCTATTATAATAAAGTTATTAACCCCTAATCCGCCACACTCCCACCTCAATAACCCTATAATAAATAGTATTAACCCCTAATCTGCCCTCCCTAACATCGCCGACACCTAACTTCAAGTATTAACCCCTAATCTGCCGATCGGAGCTCACCGCTACTCTAATAAATTTTTTAACCCCTAAAGCTAATTTTAACCCTAACCCTAACACCCCCCCTAAGTTAAATATATTCCTATTTAAATCTAAATACTTACCTGTAAAATAAACCCTAATATAGCTACAATATAAATTATAATTATATTATAGCTATTTTAGGATTAATATTTATTTTACAGGCAACTTTGTATTTATTTTAACCAGGTACAATAGCTATTAAATAGTTAAGAACTATTTAATAGCTAAAATAGTTAAAATAATTACAAAATTACCTGTAAAATAAATCCTAACCTAAGTTACAATTAAACCTAACACTACACTATCAATAAATTAATTAAATACAATATCTACAATTATCTACAATTAAACCTAACACTACACTATCAATAAATTATTTAAATACAATATCTACAATTATCTACAATTAAACCTAACACTACGCTATCAATAAATTAATTAAATACAATACCTACAAATAACTACAATTAAATAAACTAACTAAAGTAGAAAAAATAAAAAAGAACTAAGTTACAAAAAAATAAAAAAATATTTACAAACATTAGAAAAATATTACAACAATTTTAAACTAATTACACCTACTCTAAGCCCCCTAATAAAATAACAAAGCCCCCCAAAATAAAAAATGCCCTACCCTATTCTAAATTAAAAAAGTTCAAAGCTCTTTTACCTTACCAGCCCTGAACAGGGCCCTTTGCGGGGCATGCCCCAAAGAATTCAGCTCTTTTGCCTGTAAAAAAAACACATACAATACCCCCCCCCAACATTACAACCCACCACCCACATACCCCTAATCTAACCCAAACCCCCCTTAAATAAACCTAACACTAAGCCCCTGAAGATCTTCCTACCTTATCTTCACCATACCAGGTTCACCGATCGGTCCTCGGAAGTCTTGATCCAAGCCTCGGAAGTGTTGATCCAAGCCCAAGCGGGGGGCTGAAGAGTGACGTCCATCCTCGGGCTGAAGTCTGGATCCAAGCGGTGGCTGAAGAAATCCATCATCGGGCTGAAGTCGGAAGTCCATCATTGGGATGAAGTCTTCTATCAAGCCGCATCTTCAATCTTCTTTCTTCTGGAGCGGAGCGGAGCCATCTTCTTCCAAGCCGGCGCGGAACATCCTCTTCAACCGACGCCTACTCGCTGAATGACGATTCCTTTAAATGACGTCATCCAAGATGGCGTCCCTCAAATTGAACTTGATTCTGATTGGCTGATTCCATCAGCCAATCAGAATTTTCCTACCTTAATTCCGATTGGCTGATAGAATCCTATCAGCCAATCGGAATTCGAGGGACGCCATCTTGGATGACGTCCCTTAAAGGAACCGTCATTCTTCAGTTGGACATCGTCGGAAGAAGATTGGTCCGCGCTGGTGGTCTTCACGATGGAGCCGTTCCTCATCGGATGAAGATAGAAGATGCCGCTTGGATCAAGATGGTTGCCGGTCTGGATCGCCTCTTCTTCCCGTATAGGATGAAGACTTTGGAGCCTCTTCTGGACCTCTTCAGGCGCAGGATTATGGATCGCCAGCCCCCGCTTGGGTTGGATGAAGATTTTGGAGCCAGGACCGATCGGTGATACCCGGTGAGGTGAAGATAAGGTGGGAAGATCTTCAGGGGCTTAGTGTTAGGTTTATTTAAGGGGGGTTTGGGTTAGATTAGGGGTATGTGGGTGGTGGGTTGTAATGTTGGGGGGGGGTATTGTATGTGTTTTTTTACAGGCAAAAGAGCTGAATTTCTTGGGGCATGCCCCGCAAAGGGCCCTGTTCAGGGCTGGTTAGGTAAAAGAGCTTTGAACTTTTTTAATTTAGAATAGGGTAGGGCATTTTTTTTATTTTGGGGGGCTTTGTTATTTTATTAGGGGGCTTAGAGTAGGTGTAATTAGTTTAAAATTGTTGTAATATTTTTCTAATGTTTGTAAATATTTTTTTATTTTTTGTAACTTAGTTCTTTTTTATTTTTTGTACTTTAGTTAGTTTATTTAATTGTAGTTATTTGTAGGTATTGTATTTAATTCATTTATTGATACTGTAGTGTTAGGTTTAATTGTAGGTAATTGTAGGTATTTTATTTAATTTATTTATTGATAGTGTAGTGTTAGGTTTAATTGTAACTTAGGTTAGGATTTATTTTACAGGTAAATTTGTAATTATTTTAACTATTTTAGCTATTAAATAGTTCTTAACTATTTAATAGCTATTGTACCTGGTTAAAATAAATACAAAGTTGCCTGTAAAATAAATATTAATCCTAAAATAGCTATAATATAATTATAATTTATATTGTAGCTATATTAGGGTTTATTTTACAGGTAAGTATTTAGCTTTAAATAGGAATAATTTATTTAATAAGAGTTAATTTATTTCGTTAGATTTAAATTATATTTAACTTAGGGGGGTGTTAGTGTTAGACTTAGCTTTAGGGGTTAATACATTTATTAGAATAGCGGTGAGCTCCAGTCGGCAGATTAGGGGTTAATGTTTGAAGTTAGGTGTCGGCGATGTTAGGGAGGGCAGATTAGGGGTTAATACTATTTATTATAGGGTTATTGAGGTGGGAGTGTGGCGGATTAGGGGTTAATAACTTTATTATAATAGTGGTGCGGTCCGCTCGGCAGATTAGGGGTTAATAAGTGTAGGCAGGTGAAGGCGACGTTGTGGGGGGCAGATTAGGGGTTAATAAATATAATATAGGGGTCGCGGTGTTAGGGGCAGCAGATTAGGGGTACATAGGGATAATGTAAGTAGCGGCGGTGTACGGAGCGGCAGATTAGGGGTTAAAAAAATATGCAGGGGTCAGCGATATCGGGGGCGGCAGAATAGGGGTTAATAAGTGTAAGGTTAGGGGTGTTTAGACTCGGGGTACATGTTAGGGTGTTAGGTGCAGACGTAGGAAGTGTTTCCCCATAGAAAACAATGGGGCTGCGTTAGGAGCTGAACGCGGCTTTTTTGCAGGTGTTAGGTTTTTTTATACTGCCATGATCCATTCCGCTATCAGAAAACCAGTAGTTATGGATATTGTGAAACAAAAATGTTTCACAAAACTCATCCACCCGCATCGCAAATACTACAATAATACCTATTAACCCCTAATCTGCCACCCACCCCCATCACTACTACTAAAATAAACTTATTAACCCCTAAACCGCCATCCCCCCTCTTCGGAAATATTATTATAAAACTATTAACCCCTAAGCTTGATCAGTGGCCGCGCAGACATCCAGCATGGAAAGTCCTCTTCATGCGATCGTCCGCCACACACTGAAGATTGAATGCAAGGTACCCATTTTATATTGGGGTATCTTGCAATCCTATTGACTGAAAATTACAAATCAGCCAATAGGACGAGAGCTACTGAAATCATATTGGCTTTGTACATCAATTTTTATTGGTTTAGGGGTTAATAGGTTTAGTTTAGTATTTGCAATGCAGTGGGGGCGGTGGATAAGGGTTTAATAACTTTATTTAGTGGCAGCGATGTTGGAGGGCGATGGTAAGGGGTTAATAACTTTATTTACTGGCAGTGATGTCGAGGGACGGGGTTTAGGGGTTAATAACTTTAATGTCGGCGATGTCGGGAGCATCGGTTTAGGGGTTAATAACTTTATTTAGTGTCAGCGATGTCTGGGGCAGCGGTTTAGGGGTTAATAACTTTATTTAGTGTTGGTGATGTCGGGGGTGGCGGTTTAGGGGTTAATAGCTTTATTTAGTGTTGGCGATGTCGGGGGCGGCAGATTAAGGGTATTTAGACTAGCGGTTTATTTTAGGGTGTCTATGGGGGAAAATGTGCACGAGCACGTCAAGTAACTTGTAATGGAAGCGCTATGGAAAGTGTGGTACCGCTAAATATTTATTGTTATTTACGCACAGGGTTTGGCGCACAACTTGTAATCTGGGTGATTTAAAGTTCTGTGTAGAACACGGTTGCTACACATAACAGCGCTAAAAAGTGGAGACCCTTAAGCAAAGTGTTAGGGCTACAATAAAAGTATAATAAAACACGTCAAACATATTAAAATAAAGTAAGACACATGGTATATGTCAAGGTGTTGACTGCGAAGGGCTGAAAGAATATATATTTGTATATATTGGTATATTTGTATATTTGCATATAAAGTGCATTCATAAAGTATTTAGACCCATTAATTTTTTTCACACTTTGTTATGTTACAGCCTTATGCTAAAATGGTTTTATTTAATCTACACTCCATATCCCATAATCACAAAGCAAAAAACTGATTTTTATTAAATGTATTAAAAAGAAAAAAAATTAAATATCACATTGACATAAATATTCAGACCCTTTGCTATGACACTTGAAATTTAGCTCAGATGCATCGCATTTCTCTTGGTCATCTTTGAGACCACTTGTGGCAAATTCAATTGATTGGACATGATTAAGAAAGGCACATACCTGTCTCACAGCTGAAATGCAAATCAGAGCAAACACCAACTTTTGTATGGGTTTAATGGGAAATTACAAATGTTTTTTATGCAAAAATCTAAGTTTTTTTTATAGATTTTGTTGGTGTACAAAATCCATCCATAGATGTGAAATATTAATTGCCTTTGTTGCATTTATGTTTGCATAAGCAGTACAATATACATATCTCTGAACCTAATAATATATTGGTTGGGGACAGGGTGGGTGGAGGAGTAGTTTTGGGTGACCCATGTTTAGGTTTACGGCGGGGGGAGTTGGAGTCATGTGAGTTTCATGATTGAGGACAGTGTGGGTGGAGGTGTAGTTTTATGTGTCCCATGGCCAGGATTAGGGCAGGGGGAGGTGGAGTCATGTGAGTTTCATGGTTGAGAACAGTGTGGGTGGAGGTGTAGTTTTATGTGTCCCATGGTCAGGATTAGGGCAGGGGGAGGTGGAGTCATGTGAGTTTCACAGTTGGGGACAGGGTGGGTGGAGGAGTAGTTTTGGGTGCCCCATGTTCAGGGTTAGGGCAGGGGGAGGTGGAGTCATGGGAGTTTCATGGTTGAGGACAGTGTGGGTGGACGTGTAGTTTTGCATGTCCCATGGGCAGGGTTAGGGCAGAGGGAGGTGAAGCCTTTGGTATTTCGTGGATGAGAACAGGGTGTCTAGGGTGTAATTTTGGATGTCCCATAAGCAGGGTTAGGGCAGGGGGAGTATGAGTTGCCTCGGGTGGGGACAAGGTGGGTAGAGGTATACTTTTGGGTGTCCCATGTTCAGGTCAGGGTAGGGGAGGGGGAGTCCTAGATGTTCTGAGGGCAGAGCCAGGTAGTCTTAGGGTGTGGTTAAGCAGCTGTGGAATGTGGCCTGAGGGCAGCAACCATGTGGTCTGGAGGTATGGTTAGGCAATTGTGGGATATAGCATGAGGACAGAGCCAGGTGGTCTGGGGGTTTGGTTAGGCAATTGTAGGATGTGGCCTGAGGGAAGAGCAAGGTGGTTTGGGGGTGGGGTTAAGCAGTTGTGGGATGTGACCTAAGGGAAAAGCAAGGTGGTCTGGTGGTGGGGTTAAGCAGTTGTGGGATGTGGCATGAGGCCAAAGCAAGTTGGTCTGAGGGTATGGATAAGCAGTTGTGGGACATGGCCTGAGGGCAGAGCCAGGTGGTATGGGGGTGTGGTTAGGCAGTTGTGGGACATGGCATGAGGGCAGAGCCAGGTGGTCTGGGCATATGGTTAGGCAGTTGTGGGACGGGGCTTGTCTAAATGGACAGTGTTAAGTAGTACAATTATTTACCTTTGTATCCTCCTCCTCATCCCAAATAGGGTGCAAAATAGAAAATTGAGGGTGATTTTCATCCCTTGCTTCCCACCTAGAACTGCTACTTGAGCCCATTTCTGGAGGCTATATTTTTGAATCATGGACAAAGCACCAGTTTCTCACCTAGCAGACCTTATTTATTACATCACCTTCCCATAGTGAAGACCCAATTCTCTATTTACTTCCAGTGTTCCCTTTTATGATATCAAAATACCTATGTTGGTCAAAAAATGTAATTGGACACATGAAGCAGTAAGGCTCAAGATCACATTTTAACTGTAATACCCGTTGCATGTATGTATCTTGAGCACTATATGACAGCAGTGTATGCATATATGTTAGACATATAATGCTGAAGACACATGGACACTCATGAACCTACCTAAGTATGCTCTCGTGGAAAGAAAGAATACAAAGAGAAAGAAGTGAATCTGATAAAAGAAGTCAGTAAGAAATTATTTTTGTGTGCTCTATCAAAATCTTTAAACATTATTTTAGACTTCCTTTAAACTAAACAACTCATCAAATTAGTTTTTTTTTTTTTATTAAAAAAAGCTACATTATTTATTGCATAGTATTAGGTATTCTAATAAATTGCAACCTTTGAAAATTAAGAATGCACAATGACGGCTTGGTATCTGTGTAATAGATACCGCACACCCAATTAACTTTACTGTCTAACAATATAAAACAAACCATATTCCTGATTTATTGTCCTAACTTACAGAAATGTATCAGTGATGAGCAAATGTGGTGATTCTGTTTTCTGTAACATTTTTAAAGGGCTGCAATATTTCATAGCTTGGTGATTGTTGCTTAGGAACTTAGGGATATAGAAGTTTGAAAATTTTTCCATCATGTAAAATACAATGAAGACAAAATGTTCTGTAAGATGGGGAATTTGGTTCATTAGCAAAAGTTTGTGGATTGTGTTTTTACGATCACTTTTATTCTTTTTCCACAGAGTTCCAGAATAAGGTTACAAGTTTAGATGTTTCTAGAGTATATTATGCAATACTTTTTTTTTTATACTGTTAAAACACTGAACAATAAATATCATTACCTGTGCTTAGCCTTCAAAATACCATTTAAAGCAGGGGTATCAAACTGGCAGCCCGCAGGCCTCATGTAGCCCACAACCTAATTTTTGTGGCCCGAGACATCTCCATGAAAAATAATATGAAAAATAATAATCATAATATGCTTATTACTTAAAGAGCAAGTGTGCTTACTGTTAGGGTTGTGCATGTGTGCAACTTCCATTCAGCTCTCCACTACAATGACTGTATCCCTTTGTTCTGGTATTGCGAATCACTCATTGTATAGTTAGCAGCTGCACTAAGGTATCCAGATCATTAAAACCCCTGAGACTTTAAGGAGCCACATTGTTATAAAAAAAAAAAAGAAGGGCAAACACAAATACAAATATGTTTAACACATGCAGCACCTCTTTATATGTGTTCATTACTATGGTGGCACTGATTTCACACATCATTTTTGCCCATATCTTTCCATAATTTTCTCTATAACTAAAATAACAAACTTTATATTTGATAAATAAATATTTTATATATATACACACATACATACATACACACACGCGCATACATTTTTAAAGGAGTGAATAGATTCTCGGCAGGTATCACAACAGGTCTATCACTGTCTATGTCTATCACTATATAAACAGAGGGTAGCTATGCCGACAGCATTATAATGCACTATTTATAATGTAGGGGAAATGTTATACTATGCGCATACGTATGCTAAACTGTGACTCAATTGAGTTGACACTCCTGATTTAAAGTATTACGGCTAGATTCCGAGTTGTGCTTTAGGGTTGGATTGGATTGGATTTTTTCTACCTTAATTCCGATTGGCTGATAGAATTCTATCAGCCAATCGGAATCTAAGGGACACCATCTTGGATGACGTCACTTAAAGGAACAGTCATTCAGTAAGAAGAAGTTTGAAGAGGATGCTCTGTGTCGGATGTCTTGAAGATGGACCCGCTCCGCGTCGGATGGATGAAGATAGAAGATGCCGTCTGGATGAAGACTTCTGCCTGTCTGGAGGACCACTTCACCCAGCTTGGATGAAGACTTCTCCCGGCTTCGTTGAGGACTTCGGCCCGGTTGGATGAAGACTTCTGTTGCTTCCTTGAGGATGGATGTCCGGTCTTCAGAACAGTTAGTCAATCTTCAGGGGGTTAGTGTTAGGTTTTTTAAGGGTGTATTGGGTGGGTTTTATTTTTTAGATCAGGGTTTGGGCCGCAAAAGAGCTAACTGCCCTTTTAAGGGCAATGCCCATCCAAATGCCCTTTTCAGGGCAATAGGGAGCTTAGTTTCTTTTAGCTAGTATTTTATTTGGGGGGTTGGTTGTGTGGGTGGTGGGTTTTACTGTTGGGGGGTTGTTTGTATTTTTTTTTACAGGTAAAAGAGCTGATTACTTTGGGGCAATGCCCCGCAAAAGGCCCTTTTAAGGGCTATTGATAGTTTAGTTTAGGCTAGGGTTTTTTTTTATTTTGGGGGCCTTTTTTTATTTTGATAGGGCTATTAGATTAGGTGTACTTAGTTTAAATATCTTGTAATTTATTTATTATTTTCTGTAATTTAGTGTTTTTTTTTTTACTAATTTAATTTAATTTATTTAATTGTTTTAATTGAGTTAATTTATTTAATTGTAGGGTTAGGTTAGGTTTTATTTTACAGGTACTTTTGTATTTATTTTAGCTAGGTAGTTATTAAATAGTTAATAACTATTTAATAACTATTCTACCTTGTTAAAATAAATACAAATTTGCCTGTAAAATAAAAATAAACCCTAAGATAGCTACAATGTAACTATTAGTTATATTGTAGCTATCTTAGGGTTTATTTTATAGGTAAGTATTTAGTTTTAAATAGGAATTATTTAGGTAATAACATTAATTTTTATTTAGATTTATTGTAATTATATTTAAGTTAGGGGGTGTTAGGGTTAGACTTAGGTTTAGGGGTTAATAAATGTAGGTAGGTGGCGGCGATCTTAGGGACGACAGATTAGGGGTTAATAATATTTAAGTAATGTTTGCGAGGCGGGAGTGCGGCGGTTTAGGGGTTAAAATGGTTATTATAGTGGCGGCGACGTTGGGGGTGGCAGATTAGGAGTTAATAAGTGTAAGTAGGTTGCGGTGACATTGGGGCAGCAGATTAGTTAATTTATTATTAATTGATTATTAATACATATAATGTAGGTGGTAGCGATGTTGGG
This sequence comes from Bombina bombina, assembly GCF_027579735.1. Lineage (NCBI taxonomy): Eukaryota > Metazoa > Chordata > Amphibia > Anura > Bombinatoridae > Bombina > Bombina bombina. The sequence continues at coordinate 1,046,549,179 of NC_069503.1, forward strand.
GGCAGCAGATTAGGTGTTAATACATATAATATAAGTGGCGGCGGTGTCCGGAGCAGCAGATTAGTGGTTAATAAGTATAATGTAGGTGTCGCAATGTAAGGGGGCGGCAGATTAGGGGTGTTTAGACTCAGGGTTCATGATAGGGTGTTAGGTATAAACATAAATTTTATTTCCCATAGGAATCAATGGGGCTGCGTTACCGGGTTTTACGCTGCTTTATTGCAGGTGTTAGACTTTTTCTCAGCCAGCTCTCCCCGTTGATTCCTATGGGGAAATCGTGCACAAGCACGTACAACCAGCTCACTGCTGACTTAAGCAGCGCTGGTATTGGAGTGAGGTAAGTAGCACAATTTTGCTCAACGCTCACTTCTTGCCTTTTAACGCCGGGTTTGTAAAAACCCGTAATACCAGCGCTGCAGGTAAGTGAGCGGTGAGAGAAAACTGCTCGTTAGCACCGCACAGCCTCTAACACAAAACTCGTAATCTAGCCGTTTGTTACTATCATAATTTGTCTGTTATTTTTATTAACCTTGTTGAGTTGCTTTCTTTCTTTTTAATGAAATACATTTTAAAATGTTATTGTTTTTACTTGGAGAACAATATGGTAATATGACATAAAAATAAGATTTGAGACCATGACACATAAAAAACACAATACAGAGGCGTAACTAGAAACCACAGGGCCCAGGTGCAAGAATCTAAGATGGGGCCCCCCACCACCCCTCCCCCTCCAAAAAAAGGTGAATTTAATACATTTTTATTTTTTTTTACATTTAAAACAGAAAAAAATGTGAATCAGATCACATGTCTGCAAAAGGAGGTTCCCTGTGCCCACAGTCTGTGAGATGGTCTGACCCCCTATTACTGTATATATATAGTGACACTATTTAACCCCCCAGTACTGTATATAGTAAGTTAGTGACACAGTCTGTGAGATGGTCTGACCCCCTATTAAATTATATATATAGTGACACTATTTAACCCCCCAGTACTGTATAGACGGCTAGATTTAGAGTTTTGTCGGTAACGACCCGCGTATCTAACGCTGGCTTTTTTTCTCCCGCACCTTTTAAATACTGCTGGTATTTAGAGTTCACCGAAGGGCTGCGTTAGGCTCCAAAAAGGGAGCGTAGAGCATATTTACCGCCACTGCAACTCTAAATACCAGCGTTGCTTACGGACGTGGCCAGCTTCAAAAACGTGCTCGTGCACGATTTTCCCATAGGAAACAATGGGGCCATTTGAGCTGAAAAAAAACCTAACACCTGCAAAAAAGCAGCGTTCAGCTCCTAACGCAGCTACATTGTTTCCTATAGGGAAACGCTTCCTAAGTCTGCACCTAACACCCTAACATGAACCCCGAGTCTAAAAACACCCCTAACCTTACACTTTTTAACCCCTAATCTGCCACCCCCGCTATCGCTGACCCCTGCATATTATTATTAACCCCTAATCTTCCGCTCCGTACACCGCCGCAAGCTACGTTATCCCTATGTACCCCTAATCTGCTGCCCCTAACATCGCCGACCACTATGTTATATTTATTAACCCCTAATCTGCCGCCCCCGCTATCGCTGACACCTGCATATTATTATTAACCCCTAATCTGCTGCTCCGTACACCGCCGCAACCTACATTATACCTATGTACCCCTAATCTGCTGCCCCTAACACCGCTGACCCCTATATTATATTTATTAACCCCTAATCTGCCCCCCACAACGTTGCCTCCACCTACCTACAATAATTAACCCCTAATCTGCCGACCGGATCTCACCGCTACTATAATAAATGTATTAACCCCTAAAGCTAAGTCTAACTCTAACCCTAACACCCCCCTAACTTAAATATAATTTAAATCTAACGAAATAAATTAACTATTATTAAATAAATTATTCCTATTTAAAGCTAAATACTTACCTGTAAAATAAACCCTAATATAGCTACAATATAAATTATAATAATATTGTAGCTATTTTAGGATTAATATTTATTTTACAGGCAACTTTGTAATTATATTAACCAGGTACAATAGCTATTAAATAGTTAATAACTATTTAATAGTTACCTAGTTAAAATAATTACAAAATTACCTGTAAAATAAATCCTAACCTAAGTTACAATTAAACCTAACACTACACTATCAATATATTAATTAAATACAATACCAACAATTATCTACAATTAAACCTAACACTACACTATCAATAAATTAATTAAATACAATACCTACAAATAAATACAATGAAATAAACTAACTAAAGTACAAAAAATAAAAAAGAACTAAGTTACAAAAAAAAAAAATATTTACAAACATTAGAAAAATATTACAACAATTTTAAACTAATTACACCTACTCTAAGCCCCCTAATAAAATAACAAAGCCCCCCAAAATAAAAAAATGCCCTACCCTATTCTAAATTAATAAAGTTCAAAGCTCTTTTACCTTACCAGCCCTGAAAAGGGCCCTTTGCGGGGCATGCCCCAAAGAATTCAGCTCTTTTGCCTGTAAAAAAAACATACAATACCCCCCCCAACATTACAACCCACCACCCACATACCCCTAATCTAACCCAAACCCCCCTTCACTACCTTATCTTCACCACGCCGGGTTCACCGTTCGATCCAGAAGAGCTCCTCCGATGTCTTGATCCAAGCCCAAGCGGGGGGCTGAAGATGTCCATGATTCGACTGAAGTCTTCATCCAAGCGGGAGCTGAAGAGGTCCATGATCCGGCTGAAGTCTTCTATCAAGCGGCATCTTCAATCTTCTTTCTTCCGGATCCATGTACATCCTGCCGATGCGGAACATCCATCTTCACCGACGACTTCCCGACGAATGACGGTTCCTTTAAGGGACGTCATCCACGATGGCGTCCCTCGAATTCCGATTGGCTGATAGGATTCTATCAGCCAATCGGAATTAAGGTAGGAAAATTCTGATTGGCTGATTCCATCAGCCAATCAGAATCAAGTTCAATCCGATTGGCTGATCCGATCAGCCAATCAGATTGAGCTCGCATTCTATTGGCTGATCGGAACAGCCAATAGAATGCGAGCTCAATCTGATTGGCTGATCGGATCAGCCAATCGGATTGAACTTGATTCTGATTGGCTGACTCCATCAGCCAATCAGAATTTTCTTACCTAAATTCCGATTGGCTGATAGAATCCTATCAGCCAATCGGAATTCGAGGGACGCCATATTGGATGACGTCCCTTAAAGGAACCGTCATTCGTCGGGAAGTCGTCTGTGAAGATGGATGGATCCGCGCTGGAGGTCTTGAAGATCATCCGGTCGTCATCGGATTGAAGAACATAGAAGATGCGGCTTGGATGAAGATGTTTGCCGGTCCGGATCTCCTCTTCTGCCCGCTTGGATCAAGACTTCAGCCGGAGGATGGACGTCACTCTTCAGCCCCCCGCTTGGGCTTGGATCAAGACTTCGGAGGCTTGGATCAAGATTTCGGTGGACGGATCGGTGAACCCGGCGAGGTGAAGACAAGGTAGGGAGATCTTCAGGGGCTTAGTGTTAGGTTTATTTAAGGGGGGTTTGGGTTAGATTAGGGGTATGTGGGTGGTGGGTTGTAATGTTGGGGGGGGGTATTGTATGTTTTTTTTACAGGCAAAAGAGCTGAATTCTTTGGGGCATGCCCCGCAAAGGGCCCTTTTCAGGGCTGGTAAGGTAAAAGAGCTTTTCTATTTTAATTTTAGAATAGGGTAGGACATTTTTTTATTTTGGGGGTCTTTGTTATTTTATTAGGGGGCTTAGAGTAGGTGTAATTAGTTTAACATTGTTGTAATATTTTTCTAATGTTTGTAAATATTTTTTTATTTTTTGTAACTTAGTTCTTTTTTATTTTTTGCACTTTAGTTAGTTTATTTAATTGTATTTAATTGTAGGTATTTTATTTAATTAATTTATTGATAGTGTAGTGTTAGGTTTAATTGTAACTTAGGTTAGGATTTATTTTACAGGTAATTTTGTACTTATTTTAACTAGGTAGCTATTAAATAGTTATTAACTATTTAATAGCTATTGTACCTGGTTAAAATAATTACAAAGTTACATGTAAAATAAATATTAATCCTAAAATAGCTACAATATAATTATAATTTATATTGTAGCTATATTAGGGTTTATTTTACAGGTAAGTATTTAGCTTTAAATAGGATTAATTTATTTAATAAGAGTTAATTTATTTCGTTAGATTTAAATTATATTTAAGTTAGGGGGGTGTTAGTGTTAGGGTTAGACTTAGCTTTAGGGGTTAATACATTTATTATAGTAGCGGTGAGATCCGGTCGGCAGATTAGGGGTTAATTATTGTAGGTAGGTGGAGGCGACGTTGGGGGCGGCAGATTAGGGGTACATAGGTATAATGTAGGTTGCGGCGGTGTACGGAGCGGCAGATTAGGGGTTAAAAAAATATGCAGGTGTCAGCGATAGCGGGGGCGGCAGATTAGGGGTTAATAAATATAATATAGGGGTCGGCGATGTTAGGGGCAGCAGTTTAGGGGTACATAGGGATAACGTAGCTGGCGGCGGTGTACGGAGCAGCAGATTAGGGGTTAAAAATGTTTAATAGAGTGGCGGCAATGTGGGGGGACCTCAGTTTAGGGGTACATAGGTAGTTTATGGGTGTTAGTGTACTTTAGAGCACAGTAGTTAAGAGCTTTATAAGCGTTAGCCCAAAAAGCTCTTAACTACTGACTTTTTTCTGCAGCTGGAGTTTTGTCGTTTCTAACGCTCACTTCAGCCACGACTCTAAATACCGGCGTTAGAAAGATCCCATTTAAAAGATAGGATACACAAATGGCATAGGGGGATCTGCGGTATGGAAAAGTCGCGGCTGCAAAGTGAGCGTTAGACCCTTTCCTGACTGACTCCAAATACCAGCGGGCGGTAAAAACCAGCGTTAGGAGCCTCTAACGCTGGTTTTGACAGCTACCGCCCAACTCTAAATCTAGGCCATAGTGAGCCAGTGTCACAGTCTGTAATCTGCCGGTGAGGTGGCTGGCCTGACCCTACCCGCCCAGTACTTTATAAAGTGACCACAGTAGTCAGTGACATGGTCCACCCCCCACACTGTATATAGTGGTACTGTATAGTGACACTGTTTACCCCCTGCCCCCCCATGCTGTAGTAACAAGGTCTCTAATTTGCTGGTTCCACAAACATACACAAACACACATACATGCATAAATACACACACAGTCACATACATACACATAAACACCAATGGGTAAAACAGAAACTAACCCCTGTAGTCATGTCACACTCACATGATATCAGTGCAGGCAGTGGTAGATTAACGTTTTCTATTATTAAAAAAAAAAAAAAAATCTAAAAAAAAAATAGACATGCATATAACAACGATCAAACAAAGAGACAGATGTGAGGTAATGACAAATAGAAAACTCTGACCCTCTTTTAACATACAGTAAAATATGCCTCCCCAATGACTTGTTATGCAAGAGGCATAGGGGCTGATTTATCAAGGGCTGAATGGCCCCTGATGCCCTTGTTTCCGTGCGAGCCTTCAGGCTCTCCGAAAACAGCAGTTATGAATCAGTGGTCTTAAGACTTCTGCTCCTTAACTGGTCCGCCTGCTCTGAGGTTGCGGACATCAATACGCCCGATCCTATACGATCGGGCTGATTGACACCCCCTGCTAGCGGCCAATTGGCCGCAAATCTGCAGGGGACGGCATTGCAAAAGCAGTTCACATGAATTGCTTGTGCAATGATAGATGCAGACAGCGTATGTTGTTGATATTCGGACATGATCCGCTGAGAATTAAATATTTTGAAAATGTTTCCTTTAGGTTTATTCTTGCAATTTAAATAGCTGTTTTTGCAAACTGAAACTACCACTCATAATTAAAATGTCAATTGACTTTGTGCATAGAGAGAATGAAGGTGATTAGATAAGCTCTTCTGCTCTTCTTGCTGGCTCATTGCATGAAAATAGGCATGTTCTTGAGAATAATGATAGATGACAATGATCAGAAGCAGTAATTTCATATACAAAAATAGAAGCAATTTATAATACATTTACAACTCTCTAGCTGGTATAACAAATCATTTGACACACAATAAATGTATACAAATTTTACAGACCAGTGCCTCCCAAACTCACAACCCCAGTTCTTACTTGTAACACCCCAACAACCCCCCAGCTACTAACATCCTTTAGGGGCTGTTTAATCAGATGGTCTGGAAGAACTAAGGGTGTACTTCTGCCCCCACCAATCCAAATGTTGCAGTGAAAGTCTAATCTACTTTTACATTAAGGGCCATATTAAGAGTGGCGCTCTAACAGTTTTGTGTGAGCGATATCAAATTTATCAAGGCTGTTTGCTCACGTCGCATGTAGCACTCTTATTATAAGCTGAAAGTAAATGCAATCGCTTGAGCCCAATTGCAGTTAATGTGCATCGGGATAGCGCGTCCTCAGAGCTCTGGTTAGTTGTTTCACGAAACAAAAAAGTGTCAGAAAACACATCAAAAATACATTTAAAAGTACAATTACACTCATAATAACACTAAATAACAATAAAATGGAGGTAATCACTACTACAATGGGTAATTACTAAAAAGAAATATATAAAAGTGAGGTAAAACAATAGTAATATACAACACTGCACTTATCTAAAATTATAAACAAAAGGAGTTTTTGAAAAAGCCCTTGTGGGGGAAACGTACGTTGGAGTTGCTCATCAATTGGACATAGCACGTAAGGTGGGACATTTGAACGTAAAAGAAGCCCCGGAAGGAATGAATTGAGAGCAGGGGCATGTGACCACACTACAGGCCAATAGCAGTGGGTTGCTAGGCAGAATTCTGAGGAGCAGGAGCGAGTATAAATATTGAGGGTTGTGAGGCGGAAGCCAGCATCATTTCCCTTGTAAAGCGGGAAAAGCTGACAGGCAGAATGGAGAGCGTGAGCCTTTTGCTGGAACAGGTAAAAACCTTGGTAGCGGAAAAAGGTGTTACCTGGCTCCAGCAGAGGCTCTTTTCAGAGGACAGCGGTTCCGGTGCAGGGTCGTCGACAGTCGAGCCAGCAGGAACATCAGGTCAGGAGCGGTGCGGTCGGCCGGTGAGGCGGACGAAGCCGCCGGTGCGGCTTAGTCCGGATGACAGGAGGGGAGCTTTGGGTCAAGGGAGGCCTGATACGGCCAGGGGTGAGGTTAGCGGAAAGTCGGGAGGCAAGAGAAGGGCTATGGAGGAGCTGCGCACATCTCCAGTGTCAGCAGGGAGTAGGAGGGGAACACTGAGGCCTAGGTTGCTGGGGACGAGCGTAGGCAGCGTGGAGGGGGGAGTAATGGTGACACATGAGGTTTGTGCGGGGAGCAGGGAGGGTGAGGTGGCAGTCGCCAGGAGCGGTATAAGTAAACAGGGGGCTGAGAAGGGAAGGGATGGCTCGGGCTTTGAGGGAGCTAGTGTGGATAGAAGGAGAAGGGGGGAGGGGATGAGTGGGAATGTGAGAAGCGGTAGGGGCGTTGGAGGAACAGGTGTAAACTTAAGGAGCAGTGAGAGGAGGGATACGGTAACTGTAGGTGCTGCAAGTGGCAGCGGAGGAATTGGAGGGAACATGAGGGACAATAGTGGACGTTGTTTGGGTAGGGGAAGAGGAGGTTTTGGGAAGGGGCAAGCTAAGGCGAGAGGAAAAAAGGGAAAAGAGGTAGGTGGAGAAAGGGGAGCTGAGGCGAATAGGGACGGCAGGCATAGTGCAGGAGGGATATCAAGTGGGATTGGAGAGGCCGTTGAGGTTTTGGTACAGGATATAAGGGAAAGGGATAGGGTTACAGGGGGTAGGGGGGATGGGGAGAATAGGGGTACAGAGACAGAGAGGGGCAGGGAGAACAGGAGTGGGGGTAAAAGGACTGAGAAAAGGAATAATTTGGAAGTTAATGATTGTGTTTCAGAACCGGAGGAGTCGGACGGCGTCCCGGTGGAAAGGCCGGGGTTGCCTGCGGTGCAGTCTTCATTACAGGAGCTGGAGGAGGACGTCCTGTGGATGAACGAATCTTACAGTGACTTCGCTGGTGAAGATTTGCAATTGGGACAGCAGACGGAACCGGAGAGTTCGGCACAGGTAGGAGAGATGGCTACTTTAATGCAGCTGCTCAATTCTCTGGTGCCTGGGGGGGGACACGTAACTCAGAGTGAAGGACAAATTGGGGGAATGAGGGAAGAACGAGAGAGGGGCAGGGGAAGAGAGAAGGAAGACACTAGGAGGCAGAGACATCATGTTAATCATTCTCCACAGAGAGCAGGTGGAGGTTCAGGTGGACAGAGCAGAAGGGACAGGAGCAGGAGCAGAGGGACACGGCGGAGGGAGAGATCTCGGACGCCAAGGATAGACTACAGGGAGCGGGAAAGGCATACGTCCCCCACATGGGGCAGGCGGGATAGAGATCGTGAACACACACGTAGGAGGGAAAGCTCTATGTCTTATAACATTGATGATAGGGGGAGAAGATCTGCAGGTGACAGGGCGGAAAGGAGAAGAGAGGATACAATAGTGGTGCAGGAGCCTGAGTCAAGGCCACCAGGTGAGACGGCGGGTTCCCTGCAGGGGGGGAAGGAAAAAGAAGAGTCGGGGGGAGTGTATGAGACGGTGATGAAAGGTCTGAAGGAGCTGGTGGCTCAATTAGAAGACAAAAGGAAAGTTGGGGGTGATGTAGGAACAGTAGCGGGAGCATGGGTACCGGCAGTGAAGGAGGGTAGTGTACCGGTGGTTGGAACCCCTTCGGGGAGTGGGGTAGAAAAAGGAGGGTCGGTGCCGGTTACAAGCGGTGAAGTGTTAATTGTGGCAGATCAAGCCTTGCGTAGGCCTTGCTTGTGCTCGATTGGACCACTTGGGATCCATCTGAGTAAAGAGGTTAAAGAAAAGATATGGAAACGAGAGTTCGTAGAGATCTTTTCATTGTTGCCGTTGGACCACTTTATTGAGTTAAAGGAAGATCCAAAAGGGGAACAGGGCAAAAAGGAAGAGGAGGAGAGAAAGAAAAAGTGGAGGAAATTACCTAAAACTTTTTCAAACTGGACGAGGGCTTTTTGCATATTAGCCAGCGTGATCGGGGAGAAATTCCCCGAGCAGAGCTCGACTATGTTTTGCTATTTTGATGAAATATCAGGGGCTCAGAGGACATATGGGGGTCTTGCCTGGTGGCGGTACGATGAACAGTTCCGCCAGAGGCTGGCGGTACGACCAGAGATGCGGTGGGACGACAGAGAGATGGGGGTGTGGCTGGAGTTAATGACTCCTTTGAGGGGGCAGTCCTTTCGGAGTGGAGGAACGGGGGCTAGTGGAACGACAGTGGGGGCCACATCGGTGGCAATTAAAAAAGGCCTCTGCTTCCAGTTTAATGAAGGGGTGTGTAGGTTCGGAGGGGTGTGCAAATACAAGCACGAGTGCTCATGATGCGGAGGTGCGCACTCTGGGGCAAAATGTTTCCGAAAAGGAAAGGGGAATGGTAAAGGAGGTGAGGGTGCTGCTACGGGCTCGGACCCCGGTGAGGGTAAGAGAGATGGCCCCGTGGCTAAGCCAATACGGTAAGACAAAGGGTAGAGCGGGGGATGCGGAGCTGTTACTGACGGGCTTCAGTTCCGGATTTCGTATCCCGTTCGAGGGTTCAAAGGGTTCGGGAGTTCCTGGGAATTTAAAATCGGCTGAGCAATTCCCAGAGGTGGTTCAAGTTAAGTTGGAAAAGGAGGTGGCACTGGGGAGAATGGCGGGCCCCTTCAAGGACCCTCCATTCCCGAATTTGAGGGTGTCCCCACTTGGGGTGGTCCCAAAGAAGACAGAGGGACAATTTAGAATGATTCACCACCTGTCTCATCCTAAGGGCGCGTCTGTTAACGACGGGATTGACCCGTCTTTGACGGCAGTACGTTATGCTTCATTTGATAAGGCGGTGAGTGTGGTCAGGAGAGCGGGGATTGGATCTTTGTTGGCAAAGGTGGATGTGGAGGCAGCCTTTCGGCTTTTACCAGTCCATCCGGTGTGTCATCATTTATTGGGTTGCCAATTTCAAGGGGAATTTTTCGTTGATCTGTGTTTACCCATGGGATGCTCCATATCCTGTGCGTACTTCGAAAAATTTAGTACATTTGTGGAATGGGTGGTGAAGAAAAAGGCGGGCAGGTCATCGATGGTCCATTATTTGGATGATTACCTGTTTGTGGGGGAAGCTGGTTCTGGAGTTTGTGAAATGTTGTTGAAAACATTTGTTGAAGTGGCTGAGCAATTCGGGATTCCGATTGCACCAGGAAAGACGGAAGGGCCGGTGACTAAGTTGAGTTTTCTGGGGATCCAGATTGACTCAGTATTGATGGAGTGCTCGTTACCTTGGGATAAGGTGGTAGATCTGAGAAAGGTCATAACTGAGATGCTTGGGAAGGGGAAAGTGTCGTTGCGAGAAGTGCAATCGCTACTGGGCAAGCTTAATTTTGCTTGTCGTGTGATCCCAGTTGGAAGGGTTTTTGGAAGGCGCCTGGCATTGGCTATGGTTGGGGTGAAGGAACCACACCACAGGATCCGGCTTTCAAAGGAGTTGAAGGAGGATCTTAGAGTGTGGTTGATTTTTCTGGAAGAGTTCAATGGGCGGTCGCTCATTCAGGAGGGGCCGGTATCGGATGAGATGTTGCACCTATACACAGATGCTTCAGGAGCACATGGCTTTGGGGCATATTTTGATGGCAGATGGTGCGTGGATACATGGCCTGTGGAATGGAAGGAACAAGGTTTAACCAAGAACTTGGTGTTTCTAGAATTGTTTCCGTTGGTGGTGGCTGTTATGGTTTGGAATGGTGAGCTGAGGAATAGGAAGGTGACTTTCCACTCTGACAATCTGGGAGTGGTATTTGCGATTAATAAGTTGACAGCGAAGTCAAGGCCGGTGATTCGGCTTCTCCGAGTGTTTGTCCTGGAATGCTTGAGGGGGAATGTGTTTTTTAGGGCGGTGCATGTACCCGGGAAGCAAAATGTGATTGCTGACTCTCTTTCCCGGTTGCAGTGGCAGAAGTTTCGGGAAGCAGCCCCGGAGGCGAAGTTGGATGGGGAAGAATGCCCAAGGGCTTTGTGGCAGATAGACTTCTTAAAGGATTGAAATTGGCGAGAGGGGCTTTAGCCCAGAGTACGTTAAGAGCTTACGTGCCAGTATGGAAACGGTGGTTTTGTAGGCTGCACAGGGATGGAATCAGGCTATCAAAAGAGGATTGGGTGTGGTACTTGGTTGATTAGGTGCAGGAATGGAAAGAGGCGAAGATGTCAAAATCCATGGTGAATCGTCAGGTGGCGGCGTTAGCCTTTCTGTTTAAGCTGATGGGATGGGTTGATTTAACAAAGGAGTTTTGGGTAAAATTGGCGGTTAGAGGGGTTTGTAGAGGTGGAGCTAGGGGGGACAAAAGACGTCCACTTGTATTTAGTTTACTATTAAAGGTAGTTGGGGCTTTGGAGGTGGTGTGCAATTCTAAGTTTGAGTATTATTTGTTCCGGGTGGCTTTTGTTTTAGCCTTTTTCGGGGCTTTTAGAGTGTTGGAATTGGTTGGGGCTAATAGAAAGGACAATGGCGGTATCGGGTTTGGTGATGTGGTGATATCAAGGGAGGAAGTGTCCATTTGGCTTAGAAAATCTAAGACAGATCAGGAGGGTATGGGCCGCTTAATCAAGTTATTTGCTATCGGGGGTGTTTGTTGCCCGGTAGGTTCTCTGGTGGATTATCTTAGGATCAGGCCTTGTGGTGAGGGCCCTCTTTTGAGGCACGAGGATGGAGGAGCATTGTCAAAATATCAGTTTGAAGCGGTACTTAAAAGGGCTTTGTCCGTGGCTGGGGTGGACCCTAAAGATTTTGGATGCCATTCGTTTAGAATAGGCACGGCAACTGAGGCGCATGAATTGGGTTTGAGTGAGGAAGTTGTGAAAAAGGTGGGAAGGTGGAAGTCGGGGTGTTTTAAGCGTTATGTTCGTCCTAACATGATAGTATAGTTTTGTTTTTCTTAACAGGTCCAGTTCAGTGTTGGATAGTTGGACATTCTTTCATTTACTGGGCGAGAAAAGCTGCAGCAACAAAGGAAGGGGGAATCCAGTTGGGCCTTCCTCGGGAACAGGTTGGGGTAAAGTGGTTTGGGGTAAGAGGTCTAAAATGGGAAGGGGTAGTGAGTACAGTGAGTAAGTTTGCCAGGCTGTACAAGCCTCCTGACATTTTGGTGTTACACGCTGGAGGAAATGACTTAGGGTTTATGGCTCAAAAAGATTTGATTGACCAGTTGAAGGGTGGCATGCGTAGGTTGAAGGTTAATTGTGTGGTCAGAAATTGAGACAAGGTTGGAATGGCGCTCAGCTTGGGATGTCAGGAGGCTGGATTTATCCAGGAGAAAGGTTAACAGGACTCTATCAGGTTTTGTTGCTCAGTTGGGGGGTTTTGGCATTCGCCATGTTGAATTCGAAGGGGAATCAGGCAGATGTTTTTTTATTAAGGATGGGGTGCATCTCAATGAAGTGGGGTTGCACTTATTTAATTTTAACCTAAAAGAAGGGGTACAGAAGGCCTTAGCCCGGTTGGGCGGTGTCCGACGGTAGGTCGGTCTGTGGCGGGTGCTGGCCTTATCAGGCGAGTTTTATGTGGTAATGGTACCTCATCGGACGATGGGGAGAGTTTAAGAAAAGGGGGCGTGCCTGGCAACAGCCAGTGGAAGGCACGTGTGGTGGATGATGGACAGCACCCCAGAGTTTTTGTAACCACATTGGTTAGGTGGTTGTGTTATTTGTAAACACTTGTTTGTTTAATAAATGCGGGCTGCGGCCTTTTGTACCCAAAACTTTGTCATGTTTGGTTATTGATTCACAAGAAGAGTGCCGAATGTGTGTGTCAAAGAAGCCCCGGAAGGAATGAATTGAGAGCAGGGGCATGTGACCACACTACAGGCCAATAGCAGTGGGTTGCTAGGCAGAATTCTGAGGAGCAGGAACGAGTATAAATATTGAGGGTTGTGAGGCGGAAGCCAGCATCATTTCCCTTGTGAAGCGGGAAAAGCTCCCTCCCTCCCTCCCTGTTTTAAGAATTTGGAAGTCGCAGCTAAAGGCGGGTGCTGGCCTTATCAGGCGAGTTTTATGTGGTAATGGTACCTCATCGGACGATGGGGAGAGTTTAAGAAAAGGGGGCAACAGCCAGTGGAAGGCACGTGTGGTGGATGATGGACAGCACCCCAGAGTTTTTGTAACCACATTGGTTAGGTGGTTGTGTTATTTGTAAACACTTGTTTGTTTAATAAATGCGGGCTGCGGCCTTTTGTACCCAAAACTTTGTCATGTTTGGTTATTGATTCACAAGAAGAGTGCCGAATGTGTGTGTCACTACTCTAATCCATAATCAGCTGAGAATGGTGAGTTGCCACAGTGGTCTTTAGCTGTAGCTCAAAACTGCACTGTTACCTGTCCTTAACTTGCCAATGTGCATGTATATTGTCCTCTATTGATGTTTTTAATGTTTTAAAATAAATCTTTTAATTCTCCTGTCACCTATTTTGTCGTATACAACTGAGAGCTCAGTCATTATCTCTCAAGTGTGTGAGTATGGTCCTGTAGTATAATTATATACAGATTTATATCACAACTTCACTATTTTTTGCACTCTCTTACTTTGAGGATATCGGTGTGGAAAGCTGAAGATCTTAAAGGGTTATACACATCTCAAGAACTTTATCCTTTTCTTAAAGGAATATATAAATTTCCAAGGACTATATTCTTTTGCTTATAATTTTAGATAAGTGCGCAGTGTTGTATATTACTATTGTTTTATCTCACTCATAATAACACTGTCTAATAAAAAAGTTATAACGGCTCAAAGATAGAGAGAAATAGAGAGAGAGAATATAGAATGAGGCACTCTCTGGTCTTTTTAAGTGTACTTTATTAGAACAAGCGTGATGTTTTGGGGACACACTCCCCTTCCTCAGACAAGCAAACACAAACCACAGGAGTCTATTTAAACAATATAGGTCCCTCCCACAGTGAAGTGAAATTGTGCCAAAACCGTAGTCATGGCAATCTTCCAAAACAATGTTATCAGTAAATACATATCATAAATACATATACATGTGTGGAAATAAATATATAGTGAAATACCAAAAGCACCTATGTCAATAAAACAAAATGAATACTACGCTGTGCAAATATATGTGTGTATAAACATATGTTCAGCAGCATCAAGTTCCACTAATAAAGTCAAACAATAGATGACAAAAGTACACATACTCGTAGTGAATTTAACTTATTGTGGTAATTAAAATCGCTCATGGCGATATGTTCTAACGGAGAAATAACAAATAAGTAAAAAAGCCAAAGATTACCTTGTGAGACATCTTGTAAGAAGTCTGAGCAGCTCAGGGGTTTGTATGTGAATGGCGTGCAGCATCTCCACATTCGCAATTGCCATGGCTCAAAATGCTCACGTCAGTGTCCGGGGACATTCCTGAGATGCTGCACGCCGCTATCCTCGAAATCATGCACCCCCTCTGGTAGAGCTAAGTATAGCATGTTCAAACCAGTGGCTATCGAAAATAGAAAATAACAAGAATAACCATTGGCTAAAAGACGGTATATAGTAAAGTAGAATAGACAAATAACTAATACATGTACATACATTACGCCACATAATTTGCATATGACAAGGGCCCCGACAACTGTCTATAATAAACATGCATAAGGACAAAGTATCCAAGGACATGTACAACTTATTCAGTACTTCTACTACATGTCTAGCTAATCAGTAGCAATTAATTGTGTTAACAATTTCTAGTGATATCATTATCGCAAAGTGACTAGAGATACAATGAGAGAAATATCAACTAGTTTATAAAAGTGCCATATAAAGGCCAAAAAAGTAAAATGTCTGTAATGTGTATATATATATATATATATATATATATATACATATATATATATATATATATATATATGTGTGTGTTTATATTTGCTACATATACTATAAGTTAGCAAAATATGGGCTAACAGAATATACATCTCTTAAAGGGATAGAAATCCCAGAGTATCCATGTATCTGGAAATTATTGCTACAAATGGAAAGGTGGCTCTCATAAATTATAGATTGCAGTGCTCACATGTATTAGGTCCACGATAGTGTAGACTATCCCAGTCTTTGAACGGTAAAGTGGGGTCACTCTGGATAATGTGCCAGTGTTTTCTAATGCTGTGTCCAATGTTCTTTGTATCTGGGCAATATTTTGTGACAAAGGTCATTCGATTACAAGAGTCCTTTTCTTTTGCAGGTGTTGGCCTTGTTCATTTATGCAATCAAGTAGGTATTCCCACTTATATCCCCTAGCAATACATTTTGCTGCCATGTCTTGAAGTTGTAAATCTTTCTTCGATAAATCACTGTTATTTTGATTAACCCTTGACATTTGGCCATATGGTATTGCTCTCAGTAGGGAGGTAGGGTGGCAGCTCTGCGCATGAAGGACTGAATTTCTATCTGTCGGTTTCCGATAGAGGGTGGTACCAAGATTCACATAATCTCTGTAGATACATAAGTCGAGGAATTCCACTTTCTCCTGACTCAGACTTATCTTGAATTGGATAGGATGTTTGAGGTCATTGAGTTCTATTGACCTTTTTTCTAATGTTTCTTTAGGTCCTGCCCAGATCATGAAAAGGTCATCAATGTAGTATTGGTATATAACCACCTCTTTTCTGTGGAAGACCTTCATGATTTCCTCTTCATAATGCTCCATGTAAAGATTAGCAAAGGAGGGAGCGACATTTGACCCCATGGCCGTTTTGTTTATCTGGCTGTAGTAGGTGTCTTCAAATCTGAAGTAATTCAACCATAGACTTAGTTCCAATAGTTGCAGGAGAAATACCATAGGGGGTCCCACGTATGGGTATCTACTTACTGCTCTGGCTACCATCTTGATGCCTTCATGTTGTGGTATTATTGTGTACAGACTGGTTACATCAGCCATAACCAGCATCCAATCTTCTTCCATTCTTAATCCCTTTAGCTTCTGTATGAGATCTGATGAATCTCGCTCATTTTCTTAACCAGGGGTTGCAAGAAGAAATCCATAAATTTAGAGAGAGGTAACGTGATAGAATTCCTGGCCGAGACAATTGGTCTGCCTGGCGGGTGCGTCTGGTTTTTATGCACCTTAGGCAACGTGTATAATATGGGGCATTTGGGATAATCCACCAGTAGATAATCTCCCATCTTTTCATCGATATAGCCTTGCACAATCCCATCTATCACCAGGGTTTTGATCTCATTCTGAAATTCTTTCACCGGCTTTCTTTGCAGTGGAAGATTATGTGGAGGTATCATTTAATTGTTGGAAGATCTCGCATCTATAATATTCATAATTCATCACAACCGTTGCTCCCCCCTTATCCACAGGGTGGATGATAATCTTAGGGTCCTTGACTAGCGATTTGATTGCTAGAATCTCGTTCCTCGTTAGATTATTCCTGTATTTGTACACAGGTATTATGTTGGCCGCAGATCTGAATACGATCTCCATATTTATAAAAAAAGCCGTCAAAAACAGGGGCACCAAGTATGGGGCAATGAGCATCGGACTGTTTTTAACTAACAGTCATCGATGACGCTGCTATTCGTTTTTTTCCCAACTTTATTTATACTATTTCACTAAACGCCACCACTATACTAAAATGTTTAACCCCTATCCCACCACCGCCACAACCTAAAGTTATTAACCCCTATCCCGCCGCTCCCCGACACAGCCGCAACTGAAATAAAGTTATTAACCCCTATCCCGCTGCATGCAGACACCGCCGCCACTAAATAAACGTATTAACCCCTAAACCTCTGGCCTCCCACATCACCACCACTAACTAAACCTATTAACCCCTAAACCATCTGCCCCCAAAACACCAAAAACTAAATTAAGCTATTAACCCCTAAACCTAACAACCCCTTAACTTTAAATTAAAATTACAACATACCTATCTTAATATAAATTAAAACTTACCTGTAGAATTAAAATAAACTAATTTTAAACTATTAATTAACCTACCCTAATTATTATACTAAAATTAAATTAAACTACCAGTTAAATAAACTAAATTACATATTAAAAAACCTAACCCTACTAAAATTATTTAAATATACAATTAAACCTTATTACTAAATTAGTACTAAGTTAAAAAATCACACTAAATTATGAAAAATAACAAACCAAATTATCAAAAAACAAAACAAAAACATCTAATCTAATAGCCCTATCAAAATAAAAAAGCCCCCACAAAATAAAAAAACCCTAGCCTACAATAAACTACCAATGGCCCTTAAATGGGCCTTTTGTGGGGCATTGCCCCAAAGATATCAACTCTTTGACCTGTAAAAAAAAAATGCAAACACCCCCAACAGTAAAAACCACAACCCAGGGGGATGCTTACGGGCGGCGGCCATGATGGCTGCTTATTTCAGGGGCTGAGGAGCTGGATTGATATATCCATTGCATATCATCTGACTACGGCACCATCTAGGGTTGAAAGTGTTATATACCTACACTATAGATCTTACTGAACAGTTTGACCCAAACAGTGGAGCCAACTTCTTCCTTGTTATACTGGAATGGTGAGGTACGCAGTGGCGGCCTAGAATAAGGCCCGACCGTCACCTAACCCCCCCGGTGATCCAGGTACAGCAGCTTATTAAGCTGTCCTTCTATAAACTCTATGCTATGGCACTCAATACTCGATTATTAGAAGCTGCAATTTGCTCTTTATTGGAAAAACACTATCAGAAATTTCTAGCGAATTCAGTACTCAATCCCAGCCTGTTTTGCTAGAAGATGAGGACCGACTTCATTCAGCACCTCCGTACGCCTTGGTAAGAGCTGAGATACCCTTACCGCCCTCCCACATCACAACTAGCTTACCTGCTCCTCCGGCTAGAGATGTGCTCAAAATATTGTCATTGAGATCGTGGCCTAAGGGTGGCCGTATACCCCGGAGGGCCGGGCGTTGGAGAAGACGGCAGCGAAAATCAAAATCAAACCAGGACTCCCTAACACTTGTTGCTCTGATCAGCTGGTATAAAGGGCTTCCTCAGCTGGGTGGAGATATGTCTCGGCGGGCTTCTCTTGCTTCCAGAGACCCGTACACTGTGAGTATGACCAGATTAGCTGAAGTAAAAGGCCTGAGCACTGGAGGTTCTTCATTGAGCTTTATTGGGCAACGAAACCCCACTGACTATCAGGCTAAATGGAATCCAACCCCTCCGGCGGGTTGTTCGCACTTTCTGGGCCGCTCCGGTATAGGCTAACTTTTTGGAGCAATTTCCTATCACCACTAACTTGGCAAGGTATTTAGCACTGTACACCTACTAAATGCTGGATTATGGGGGAAATAAATGGGGTTATAACTGAACATGAGCGGTGTGGGGCATGTACGGTCACTTTGGATAGTGCCGGTGGATTAGACACTTGGACTGTCAGAGGTGCTGGAGTCCCCCTCCGCTATATTACCCGCTTATGTATCTTTCTCAAATATAAAGGGACTATACACCTATCATAGGTATCAGCATAATGTACATCCATCAGGAGTTCCTGTCCAGAGTCTCTTATAATGTCGAAGTCCCTTCTGATCATCCAAGAGACTCCTATGCATAATGACTTTTGTTTGCTTGTTAATGTAACTCTCCAACGCTATTTCACATAACTTTTAGCACAAGGGATGTTGCCCTCCTTAAAGCTTTAGTCTCCGGGTACTGGTCTAATCTGGATGTTTAGATAGAATGGGTATAATC
This sequence comes from Bombina bombina, assembly GCF_027579735.1. Taxonomy (NCBI): domain Eukaryota; kingdom Metazoa; phylum Chordata; class Amphibia; order Anura; family Bombinatoridae; genus Bombina; species Bombina bombina. The sequence goes on from NC_069503.1 coordinate 1,046,567,977, forward strand.
AGAGGCCAAACCAGAGCTTAGTTATTACATTGAACAGTATTGTTGCATGTTTAGACTTCTCATATGAATATTATTGTACACTCTAATATTCAGCCCATATCTCATAGTTAAGCTGTTCCCATTTAGTTTAATATATTTCCATATGGTGTAATGGGTAGGAGTAACCTAAAATATCATTTTCATGACACTACCAACTATTTATTTTATGCGACAGCCAAAATTTCCCAGCCAACCTACTCTAATTCATTATGTAGGCTCAGTTGGTGATATACCTCCCTTTATATCCTTAGAAATTACTATCATATGTTTAATCCCCTAATGACTCATTAGCCTAGCAAATCTGGCTGCTACTTTTATTGTGCGTCCCTGTTTGGCAGAGGATAGACTCATAGAGTTGTGCCCTACCTATTTTACCTGTGTAAAATAGTCCAGTATAATCATAATATATATAGTTATCCCTCACATAATTTTTCACTCACAGGAAAATGTTGCCGCGAATATAGGACTTGTGTTACTTTATGGGTTTAGTGAAGAGTGTCAGTAATCTAGTATGTCTCCTAAGGTACAAGAAAGGCCATCAGGGTCTACTTACTCTCTCTCTGTAATTCATATTAGTAAAGTGGGATATATAGGTGAGTTTCCATCTAGTAAAACACCATAAACGATGCATCAATCTGGATCTGCAGCTATTATTGTAATTTAGTTATTCCTAGCTACTTATATTATTTATACATCAGGGTCGAAGAGTGGCCCGACATAATCCATTTTATAGCTAAGCTTGTGTCATGGTAATAAGGCCCAAGAGTGGCCTTCCGAATATCGCTAGTTACATATTTAATATTGTTTTAGGTCCTGTAACGATTGTTCAGTGTATTTTTTTTTATGTAAATATATACAAATTGAAAAATTAGGTCAGTCATCTGAGACCCAAGAGTGGTCTCCTTTGATCAAAGGTAACCTCCTTTGATTTTGTTCTATACTTCTGGGGCCCAAGATTGGCCTCTTGTGTTTCTTAGGAGGTGCGCTCATCACTTGTCATACTGCTAGTATATTATTCTCTTTAAACTTACTTTTTGATGTATTCATTGTCAGCATGACACTGTCTTATTTTATGCAAACAATGTGTTGCTTTCATTTGTCATTGTTTGATATATATGTATGCTTTATTTTGAACCTCCAATAAAAATGTTTAAAAAACAAAAAAAACAAAAAAAAAAACCCACAACCCAACCAACCCCCCCAAATAAAAACTCTAACTCTAAAAAAAACCTAAGATACCCATTGCCCTGAAAAGGACATTTGTATGGGCATTGCACTTAAAGTGAATGTAAATTTTGATGCTAAAGTGCCCGTTTTTTTAAAGGGCCACTTTAATTCATCAAAATTTACATTTCACTCCTGTTGTGAAAAAAAACTTACCTTTTAATCTTGACAGCAGCTCCAGCTTCCTCCACCCGTTGCAAAGCCTCTTCCTGGGTCTAAAATGAGGAATCTGGCTTCCTCCAATAACGGCGTTGAATCAGACACTGATTCCCCCGGGGGGGGAAGCTGTGATTGGAGGATGACCTATCTGTCATTTCTGACATCAGAAATGGCTTGCGACGACCGGAGGAAGATGGAGCTGCTGTCAAGTTTAGAAGGCAAGTTTTTTTTCGCTACAGGAGTGAAATGTAAATTTTGATGAATTAAATTGCCCCTGTTTTTAATCGGATTTTTAAAAACCGGGCACTTTAGCATCAAAATGTACATTCACTTTAAAAGGGCATTTAGCTCTTTTACATTGCCCAGACCCTAATCTAAAAATAAAACCCACCCAAAATAGCCTTAAAAAAACCTAACACTAACCCCCGATGATCCACTTACAGTTCTTGAAGTCCCGCATGAAGGATCCATCCAGCCGGCGAAGTCATCATCCATGCGGCAAGAAGTCTTCATCCAGGCGGCCATTTCTATCTTCATCCAGTCGGCAAAGTCATCATCCATGCGGCAAAAAGTCTTCATCCAGGCGGCCTCTTCTATCTTTATCCAGCCGGCGTGGAGTGGGTCCATCCTGAAGCCATCCGACACAGAGTTTCTCTTCTTACGATCGCCGCTGTGAACTGAAGCTTCAATGCAAGGGACACGATTCAAGATGGCGTCCGTTGCATTCCCTTTGGCTGATTTGAGTGTTAAATTCAAATCAGCCAATAGGAGGCAAGCTTCTGAAATTCTATTGGCTATTCAAATCAGCCAATATAATTTCAGTAACTCTCATCCTATTGGCTGATCATATAAGCTTAGGTTTTTTTTAGAGTTAGGGTTTTTATTTGGGGAGTGTTGGTTGAGTGGTGGGTGTTACTGTTGGGGGATGTTTGTATTTTTTTTACAGGTAAAAGAGCTTAAATCTTTGGGGCAATGCCCCGCAAAAGGCCCTTTTAAGGGCCATTGGTAGTTTATTGTAGGCTAGGTTTTTTTTTTATTTTGTGGGGGCTTTTTATTTTGATAGGGCTATTAGATTAGGTGTAAAACAATTTTTATTTTTGATAATTTGGTTTGTTATTTTTCGTAATTTATTGTTTTTTTTGTAAGTTAGGTTTTTTTTTTAAATTTAGTACTTTTAATAAGGTTTAGTTTTTTTGTTAATATGTAATTTAGTTTATTTAATTGGTAGTTTAATTTAATTTTAGTATAATAGGGTAGGTTAATTAATAGTTTAAAATTAGTTTATTTTAATTCTACAGGTAAGTTTTAATTTATATTAAGATAGGAATGTTGTAATTTTAAAGTTAAGGGGTTGTTAGGTTTAGGAATTAATAGCTTAATTTAGTTTTTGGCGATGTGGGGGGCTCACGGTTTAGGGGTTAATAGGTTTAGTTAGTGGTGATGATGTGGGAGGCCAGAGGTTTAGGGGTTAATAGGTTTATTTAGTGGCGGCGGTGTCGAGAGCGGCGGAATAGGGGTTAATACATTTTATTTAGGTTGAGGCGAGGTTGGGGACGGCAGATTAGGGGTGTGTAGACTCAGGGTTTATGTTAGGGTTTTAGGTGTAAATGTAACTTGTTTTCTACCATAGAAATCAATGGGGTATATTTCATTGTCTTGCAGCATCGAACATAAGCTTTCGGTGCTTTCCGACTTCTCTTGATTTCTATGTCATCCCCTGCCTCAAGGGTGGCGGATTTAAAACCAGTTATGATGAGTCGGAATAGCTGCGAGTGTACCTGTTAACTATTTGATAAATGGGGAAAAGTGTCATATAGAGCCGAATGTGTATTCAGAACATCTGTAATGACGTAAGCATCAATCTGCGTTGGATTGTGATCACGGGATCGTATGTTACGTCACAAATTTCAACATTTGCTGGTCTTGAGGCTTTGCTAACTAGGTCGGATCAATCTCGCACCAATTACGATGCAGAATTCCGCCGAATTTTCGGTTGACACTTTGATAAATAGGCCCCTATGTCTTGATGCTAGGATTATAGCTGTTGGGATCAAATTTGCTAGTCTTGCAAAATGGTGTACTTATATCAGAACTTAGATTGTTACTAAAGTATTCCCTTAATCTAAGGGATATTTGGAATTTTTGCTGGTCAACACATACCTGCAATTGATCACTTTGTTTAGTAGGTATAAAATTCAGCCCTTTGTGGGAGGAGTCTTATTTCAGGGTCAGTTAGCTGGCGGTCACTGATGTTAATGACAAGTTTATTGTCTCATGATTCCATTATTGGGGTAAGTGGGGGAATGGAGGTCTCCCTCTAACCACCCCTTCTTGGATGTGGTTGCCTCTTCCTCTCCCTCCTAACCGAGTTGTCACCCCTAAAAAATGTTGCTGCTGTCTTGTTCCTCTGTTTGATGGTGATGATGAAGATACCTGAGTAGTAGGTACACACATGGTCACTCACAGGTTCTCTATTAGAGCTACAATCAATAAAAAAAAGAGTGATCAACCGGTGACCCACCATTTTGCCACAAGTGGACATACAGTGCAAGACTTGTTTTTCAAGATAATAGATCATGTGCCTATATCACCGAGGGGAGGTGATACACACTGGAAACTGCTTCAAATAGAGTCTTAGTGGATATTTAAACTCAAAAATTGCCTAAGTTATCAATAAAGCTGTCAAAAAGCTGGGCACCAAGTATGGGGCGATGAGCAGCGGACTGTGAGAATTATCACTCATCTGATCTCGCTGCTCTTCGGCTTTTTGACAGCTTTATTGCTAGCCTGTCACTAAGCACCCACACTAACTACACTGTTCTACCCCCTATACCGGCGCCCCCGGATTCCCCCGCAACTTAATAAAGTTATTAACCCCTAAACTGCCGCTCCTAGACCCCGCCGCAACGCTTATAAATGTTTTAACCCCTAAACTTCCGCTCCAGGACACTGCCGCCACCTACATTATACCTAGTAACCCCTATCCTGCCCCCCTATACCGCCGCCACCTATAATAAAGTTATTAACCCCTATCCTGCGGATCCCGGACCTCGCCTCAACTGAATAAATAGTTTAAACCCCGCCGCAACCTATATTAAACTTATTAACCCCTAATCTGCCCCCCCTACACCGTCGCCACCTATAATACATTTATTAACCCCTATCCTGCCCCCCCTAAACCGCCGCCACTGTAATAAAATTATTAACCACTAAACCTAAGTCTAACACTAACCCTAACACCCCCCCTAACTTAAATATTAATTAAATAAATCTAAATAATATTTCTCTTATTAACTAAATTAATCCTATTTAAAACTAAATACTTACCTTTAAAATAAACCCTAATATAGCTACAATATAAATAATAATTATATTGTAGCTATCTTAGGATTTATTTTTATTTTACAGGCAACTTTCAATTTATTTTAACTAGGTACAATAGCTATTAAATAGTTATTAGCCATTTAATAGCTACCTAGTTAAAATAAAGAGAAATTTACCTGTAAAATAAAATCTAACCTAAGTTACAATTACACCTAACACTACACTATCATTAAATAAATGAATCCTATTTAAAACTAAATACTTACCTGTAAAATAAACCCTAAGATAGCTACAATGTAATTAATAATTACATTGTAGCTATTTTAGGGTTTATATTTATTTTACAGGTAACTTTGTATTTATTTCAACTAGGTACAATAGCTATTAAATAGTTATTAACTATTTAATAACTACCTACCTAAAAGAAATACAAAATTACCAGTAAAATAAATCCTAACCCAAGTTACAATTAAACCTAACACTACACTATCATTAAATAAATTAAATAAATTAAATACAAATACCTACAAATAAATACAAATAAATACACTAACTAAAGTACAAAAAATAAAAAAGAACTAAGTTACAAAAAATAAAAAAATTATTTACAAACATTATAAAAATATTACAACAATTTTAAGCTAATTACACCTACTCTAAGCCCCCTAATAAAATAACAAAGCCCCCCAAAATAAAAAAAATTCCCTACCCTATTCTACATTTAAAAGATACCAGCTCTATTACCTTACCAGCCCTTAAAAGGTCCTGTTGCGGGGGATGCCCCAAAGAAAACAGCTCTTTTGCCTGTAAAATAAAAATACAACCCCCCCAACATTAAAACCCACCACCCACACACCCCTAATCTAACCCAAACCCCCCTTAAATAAACCTAACACTACCCCCCTGAAGATCTTCCTACCTTTAGTCGTCTTCACTCAGCCGAGCAGAATTCTTCATCCAATCCAGGCGATGTCTTCATCCAAGCGGGGGCTGAAGAGGTCCATCATCCGGCTGAAGTTTTCATCCAAGCGGGGGCTGAAGAGGTCCATCATCCGGCTGAAGTCTTCATCCAAGCGGGGGCTGAAGAGGTCCATCATCCGGCTGAAGTCTTCATCCAAGCGGGGGCTGAAGAGGTCTTCCATCCGGCTGAAGTCTTCTATCAAGCGGCATCTTCAATCTTCTTTCTTCCGGCTCCATCTTCATCCCGCCGACACGGAACATTCTTCCTCCACGACGAACTCCCGACGAATGAAGGTTCCTTTAAATGACGTCATCCAAGATGGCGTCCCTCAAATTCCGATTGGCTGATAGGATTCTATCAGCCAATTTAAATTAAGGTAGGAATAATCTGATTGGCTGATGGAATCAGCCAATCAGATTGAAGTTCAATCCAATTGGCTGATCTAATCAGCCAATCAGATTGAGCTCGCATTCTATTGGCTGTTCCGATCAGCCAATAGAATGCAAGCTCAATCTGATTGGCTGATTGGATCAGCCAATCGGATTGAACTTGAATCTGATTGGCTGATTCCATCAGCCAATCAGATTATTCCTACGTTAATTCCGATTGGCTGAAAGAATCCTATCAGCCAATCGGAATTTGAGGGATGCCATCTTGGATGACGTCATTTAAAGGAACCTTCATTCGTCGGGAGTTCGTCGTGGAGGAAGGATGTTCCGCGTCGGCGGGATGAAGATGGAGCCGGAAGAAAGAAGATTGAAGATGCCGCTTGATAGAAGACTTCAGCCAGATGGAAGACCTCTTCAGCCCCCGCTTGGATGAAGACATCGCCCTGATTGGATGAAGAATTCGGCTCGGCAGAGTGAAGACAACTCAAGGTAGGAAGATCTTCAGGGGGGTAGTGTTAGGTTTTTTTTAAGGGGGGTTTGGGTGGGTTAGAGTAGGGGTGTGTGGGTGGTGGGTTTTAATGTTGGGGGGTTGTATTTTTATTTTACAGGCAAAAGAGCTGTTTTCTTTGGGGCATGCCCCGCAAAAGGCCCTTTTAAGGGCTGGTAAGGTATTAGAGCTGGTATCTTTTAAATGTAGAATAGGGTAGGGATTTTTTTATTTTGGGGGTTTTGTTATTTTATTAGGGGGCTTAGAGTAGGTGTAATTAGCTTAAAATTGTTGTAATATTTTTATAATGTTTTTAAATTATTTTTTTATTTTTTGTATCAGTTCTTTTTTTATTTTTTGTACTTTAGTTAGTGTATTTATTTGTATTTATGTGTAAATATTTGTATTTAATTTATTTAATTTATTTAATGATAGTGTAGTGTTACGTTTAATTGTAACTTAGGTTAGGATTTATTTTAATGGTAATTTTGTATTTCTTTTAGCTAGGTAGTTATTAAATAGTTATTAACTATTTAATAGATATTGTACCTAGTTAAAATAAATACAAAGTTACCTGTAAAATAAATATAAACCCTAAAATAGCTACAATGTAATTATTAATTACATTGTAGCTATCTTAGGGTTTATTTTACAGGTAAGTATTTAGTTTTAAATAGGATTCATTTATTTAATGATAGTGTAGTGTTAGGTGTAATTGTAACTTAGGTTAGTTTTTATTTTACAGGTAAATTTCTCTTTATTTTAGTTAGGTAGCTATTAAATAGTTAATAACTATTTAATAGCTATTCTACCTAGTTAAAATAAATTGAAAGTTGCCTGTAAAATAAAAATAAATCCTAAAATAGCTACAATGTAACTATTAGTTATATTGTAGCTAGTTTAGGGTTTATTTTACAGATAAGTATTTAGCTTTAAATAGGAATAATTTAGTTAATAAAAGTTAATTTATTTAGTTCGATTTAAATTAGATTTAATTTAGGGGGGTGTTAGGGTTAGACTTAGCTTTAGGGATTAATAAATTGTTTATAGGTTGCGGCAGTATAGGGGGGGCAGGATAGGGTTTAATAAAAATATTATAGGTGGCGACGGTGTAGGGGGGGCAGATTAGGGGTTAATAAGTTTAATATAGGTGGCGGCGGGGTCCGGGAGCGGCGGTTTAGGGGTTAAACTATTTATTTCGTTGCGGCAGGGTCCGGGAGCGGCAGGATAGGGGTTAATACATTTATTAGGGGTGGCGGCAGTATAGGGGGGCAGGATAGGGGTTAATAGGTATTATGTAGGTGGCGGCAGGGGCCGGGAGCGGCGGTTTAGGGGTTAACAGATTTCTTAGAGTTGCGGCAGGTTCCGGGAGCGGCGGTTTAGGGGTTAAAATGTTTAATATAGGTGGCGGCGGTGTAGCGGGGGCAGATTAGGGGTGCTTAGACTCGGGGTACATGTTAGGCTGTTAGGTGTACACGCTTCCCATAGGAATGAATGGGATGTCAGGCAGCAGCGAACTTGAACTTTCGCTATGGTCTGACTCCCATTGATTCCTATGGTATCCGCCACCCCCTGGGCGGCAGTTTGAAAACCAGGTACGCTGGGCCGTAAAAGTGCCGATCGTACCTGCTGGGATTTTGATAACTCCCAAAAGTAGTCAGATTGTGCCGAACTTGCATTCGGAACATCTGGAGTGACATAAGAATCGATCTGTCGGACTGAGTCCGGCGGATCGATGCTTACATCACCAGATTCTACTTTTGCCGGTGTGTAGGCCTTGATAACTAAGGCGAATCAGCCTCGCCTCAAATACGCTGCGGAATTCCAGCGTATTTGAGGTTGATGGCTTGATAACTAGGGGCCTAAATGTCAGCCTGGATTGGCATTGTTTTCTATAAAGGTGTTCCCTGATCAGAAGACATAATCTGTAAATGATGCACATCAAGTATTTTGGAAATACTAAGGGGACACTTCTCTACACTATCGTGGACCTAATACATGAGAGTACCACGATCTATAATTTATGAGAGCCACCTTTCCATTTGTAGTAATAATTTCCAGATACATGGATACTCTGGGATTTCTATCCTTTTAAGAGATATATATTCTGTTAGCCCGTATTTTGCTACCTTATAATATATGTAGCAAATATAAACATATATATATACACATTACAGACATTTGAATTATTTGGCCTTTATATGGCACTTTAATAAACTAGTTGATATTTCTCTCATTGTATCTCTAGTCACTTTGCGATAATGATATCACTAGAAAATTGTTAACACAATTATTGCTACCGATTAGCTAGACATGTAGTAGAAGTACTGAATAAGCTGTACATGTCCTTGGATACTTTTTCCTTATGCATGTTTATTATAGAGCATTGTCTGGGCCCTTGTCATATGCAAATTATGTGGTGTGATGTATGTACATGTATTAGTTATTTGTCTATTCTACTTTACTATATACCATCTTTTAGCCAATGGTTATTCTCTATCTTGCTATTTTCTATTTTCGATAGCCACTGGTTTGAACATGCTATACTTAGCTCCACCAGAGGGAGCGCATAATCTCTATGATAGCGGCGTGCAGCATCTCAGGAATGTCCCCGGACACTGACGTAAGCATTTTGAGCCACGGTAATTGTGAATGGGGAGATGCTGCACGCCATTTACATACAAACCCCCGGAGCTGCTCAGACTTCTTACAAGATGTCTCACAAGGTAATCTTTGGCTTTTTACTGATTTGTTTTTCCTCCGTTAGAACATATCGCCATGAGCAATATTAATTACCACAATAAGCTAAATTCACTACGAGTCTGTGTACTTTTGTCATCTATTGTTTGACTTTATTAGTGGAACCTGATGCTGCTGAACATATGTTTATACACACATATATTTGCACAGCATAGTATTCATTTTGTTTTATTGACATAGGTGCTTTTGGTATTTCACTATTTATTTATTTCTACACATGTATATGGATCTTAGACTCTGACTATTTTGTACCATATCTTATAATGTGCACTTTATATAAGTTTTTTGTATCTAGTATGATATGTATTTACTGATACTATTTGGCACAATTTCACTTCACTGTGGGAGGGACCTATATTGTTTAAATAGACTCCTGTGGTTTGTGTTTGCTTGTCTGAGGAAGGGGAGTGTGTCCCCAAAACGTCACGCTTGTTCTAATAAAGTACACTTAAAAAGACCAGAGAGTGCCTCCTTCTATACTCTAATCCCTGGCACCCTGGCAGCTAATTTCAAGGTGAGAGTGCTCTCTTCTGGACATGTACTGTATATATATATATGTCCAAGAAGGGAAAGCACAATCTCACGGTTTCTCCAATGCCACGGTTCACTGCAGCATATCCACAGCTCGGTTTCAAAAACAGGCACTCAATGGTCTTGTAAAAAAGTAAAATTTTATTCAGTATAAATTAAAAAGACATAATGTTTTCGGTGCATTTCTGCGCCTTTGTCAAATGTCATAGAAAGGTCTTTATACAAAAAAACTAAAAACTGTCATAGAGATTGAGATTGAGGCTACAAAAGCACAGAGTTTGCATGTATTTGTGGATGACAAAAGCCAATAGTGGGTGTAAAAACTAGACAATTTGGTTAGTAAATACCGCAATGATCTTATTGCATTCAAAAATAAAAAACTCAGTACTGTCAAAAGTGACTATAGAGAAAAACATGTTTACAAATGGCTATATGGGAAAGATGAAGTGACACAAAATAGAAGGCGCAGAAATGTGCGCTCGAGGAATACTCTTAGTATTGTTGATAGTAGCGGAGGTGATTCCTCTGAAACTGAAACCCTTAGTAACAACTCATTACATGAGAATACCTCCGACTAGCCACAGTCTTTTTCCAGGGTGGCTACCCAGTCCATGGCCAACCCCCCCTCTTATGCCAGCACATATAAGAGGGCAAAAAGATATAAGATCAGAAGGGGTGGATACAAACCCCAAAAAAAACAATCAAGGAAGAAGTAGACATAGGGGTCTATCTATCAAGCTCCGAAAGGATCTTGAGGGCCCGTGTTTCTGGCGAGTCTTCAGACTCACCAGAAATACCAGTTATGAAGCAGCGATCTAAAGACTGCTGCTCCATAACCTGTCCGCCTGCTCTGAGCAGGTGGACAGACATCGCCGCAATTCAACCCGATCGAGTACAATCAGGTTGATTGACACCTCCCTGCTGGCAGCCGATTGGCCGCGAGTCTGCAGGGGGCAGCGTTGCACCAGCAGCTCTTGTGAGCTGCTGGTGCAATGCTGAATATGGAGAGCGTATTGTTCTCCGTATTCAGCGAGGTCTGGCGGACCTGATCCGCACGGTCGGATCAGATCTGCCAGACTATGATAAATTGGGGCCATAGTGTTTAATTTAAGTAATAGACCCCCTAGTGACATGGAAAAAACTCTATTAAATCATGGTTTATCCTTTATACCTACCCCTAAATGTGATCCTTTCGACACGTTAGTCGATGTTCATAGACTGCAACAGCAGTTGAAACTTTAGGGATAATGTACCTGGGGTTACCACATTCAAGAAGCCCTCTACTTTTGAGCCACCAAATACACATACATCCATTAGAAGCTATACACGCATGCTCAACCACGATATTAAGGAAACAACTCAACATCACACTTACTCCAATCTTAGTGTTGAAGAATCTAAAGCCATGCTGGAGTTGAGCAAAGACACATCCATTATTATCTGCCCTGCGGATAAGGCTGGATCAATTGTAGTCCAAGACTATTCAGACTACAGAAAAGAGGCCCTTGGACAACTATCTGACTCTAATGTGTATATCAAATTAAGGGGTAACCCTACAACATTATTTAAACACACTATAGAAGGTTACCTCACTAGAGGTTTTGAAGCTGGTATACTCAGCAAACAAGAATTGTTATTCTTGATTGCTCAATATCCTAGGGTACCTATATTATATCTGTTACCTAAGGTACATAAAACCCTAGTTAATCCACCTGGTAGGCTGATTGTGTCTGCCAGGGGTTCCCTGCTATCAAGTCTGGCCATTTACATTCACTCTTTTTTACAACTTATAGTTAAGTATACTTGAGCATATCTTTAGGATTCCCCAAGAATGATTAAAATCCTCATGGGTTATTTGAATTTACAGGGTGGGGATGTCCTAGTCACCATGGGTGTTGACAGCCTTTATACTGTGATCCCCCATGGTAAGGGAGTCACAGCTGTCAGGTCAGTGGTGATTGGGAATCCTCTATACAGTGGTCCACCTATTGAGTTTTTGTGTGAAATATTTACTCTGTGGGGCCTATCAAGCTCCAAATGGAGCTTCACGGCCTGTGTGGTCTAAAGACTGCTGCTTCATAACCCTGTCCGCCTGCTCTGAGCAGACGGACAGACATCACCGGAATTCAACCCGATCGAGTACGATCGGGTTGATTGACACCACCTGCTGGTGGCTGATTGGTCTCCGCATTCAGCGATGTCTGTCGGACCTGATCCACACTGTCAGATCAGGTCCGACAGACATATGATAAATTGGCCTCTGTGTCTTGAGAAGAATTATTTCAAGTTCGAAAATGACTTTTTTCTTCAGATTGCAGGAACTGCCATAGGTTCAAACATGGCACCTACTTATGCTAACCTGTACATGGCTTGGTACGAACGTGAGCTTATAAAGCCATTTGAACATCCAAGGGTACAATACTACATACGTTACATCGATGATGTTTTTCTGGTGTGGAGGGGTAGCGTTGTGAAACTACAACAGTGGGTGTCATGTTTGAACTCCATGGTAAGTCTAATTAGATTCAAACTCGAATATGATTTACAGACTGTACACTTCCTTGATTTGAATGTATTTAAGATTGAGGCCTGTGGTGATTACCGGTTCGGCACGTCCCTATATACCAAGCCGACAGATCACAATTCTTTATTGAATGCCAGGAGTTTTCAACCCAGGCATCAAAAAACAGGGATTATCACCTTGCAGCTCACTCGGATCATCAGGAACAACAGTGATGTACCCATCATGCGGACACAATTGGCGAAGGAGAAACTTACCTCTAGGGGATATGCCAGAGAAGGGTTTGGATCCATCCAAGAAAAATTGTTGAATACCAACACTGTTGAGTTGGCCAGTAAAGTGGACACTGGGAAAAATAAGCAACAGCTGAACTGTGTGACAACATTTGTACCTACATGCGATACACTGGTGAAATCAGTGCGGTGACATTGGCCAGTTGTGGAGATGGATACTATACTACCGTCCCAGAGGGTGACTGCCCCAGGATAGTTTACCACAGGGTTAGCAATTTATGAGATCTGTTGGTGAAAACGGACCCAGTTGATCGCTATACAAAGGAAACCTGGCTGAAAACAGCCAAGAAGGGATGTTTTCCTTGTGGCAGCTGCATCACCTGCAATGATAATGCTTAGGGGGTCGTCCTTCCAGCATCCACACAGGAACCAACAATACACCATACGCCATAGGTTGACCTGTACTAGTACCTATGTTGGTTATATGTTGATGTGTCCATGCTCCAGGGTCTACATTGGGAAGACGGTCACTACTTTCCGTGAAAGGATGGCCAATCATCGGTGTTCCATTCGAGAAGCACTGTCCAAGGGCGAATCTGATCAGCCAGTGGCACGCCACTTCACCACTTTCAAGCATAGTGTCTCAAGTCTACAATCTATGCTGATTGATCATGTGCCCCCTTTACTTAGGGGTGGAAACAGATAGATTTACCGGATGGACACCCTGGTTCCAAGGGGTCTCAATACGTCTATGGATTTTAGCCCCTTCTATTGAATTGGATGGCAACATGCCAGATGTATATTGGGTACTCACTGTATGTGAGGTTTCTACACATGCTCCCAGCGGTCAGGAAGTATACATGATAGTGTTTACTATAAGTTCTCATGTGGTTGTGGAGTATAATAGGGTTTATATTTATAACCCCATAGGTCATCCAAGTTGAATATGTAAATATGCCCCTGAGCCTGTCCCATATGCTGTCTAATGTGGGTCATACACGGGGGTAACTTGATTTGTGCAAAAAATTTTGCATTGCACACTACTGCTGAGGTGACTATGGGGCTTATACATGCAATATTGTTTATATATCCATGTCTAACATCAGGGATCTAAAACGTGTATGCTCTATTCACAGAGTCATAACATAATTGTATTTATTGTATACCGACCCTGTAGTACAAGCCTCCCTTTTAGCCTCAGATAATAAGCATAGCGGCGTTTGTATTTATTTATTGTGTACACAAAGCATTGCTATGGCAACGTATTAACAAACATCATGACGTTCTGAGCAACGGCTGAGCACAGATGACGTCACTTACACGTGGCTAGGGGATGGCTGAGCGCTCATCTCAACTAAGCTTTTTGTATAAAGACCTTTCTATGACATATGACAAAGGCACAGGAATGAGCCGAAACGTTATGTCTTTTTAACTTATGCTGAATAAAATTTGAGAACATTGAGTGCCTGTTTTTGAAACTGAGCTATATATATATATATGTCTCTTTGTATGTACATATGTATTTATATGTGTATATATGTATTTACAGACATTTATACACATATAAACACATACATACATACATACATACATACATACATATGTATACATAAATAGACATATAAGTGCATTAGAGACCTTTATAGTCAAGAAGATGAAAACATTTAAAATTATATTTATGCAATATTTACATTTAATAAATTCTTATAGGGTGTATTTACAGTAAAAATGTCACATTCCAATGTTCTGCACATATTAGAATATGTTCTAAGTAGATATCAATAACTATATATAATCATACAGATATATAGGTTTATATATATATTGTACCAAAATACCATCAGATATAGGTAGTAATAAATTAATACAAATTAAAATGTTAAAAATAAATAGAGCATATTCTGCGAAGTGCAGAACATTGGAATGTGAAATATTAATATTTTCATGACAGTTTAGCACACTTGAGAATATGCGATTCAGTATGTGCCCGAGTAGGGTTTTTTTCCACACAAAAAGCTTACTTCTAGCGCAGTTAGCGTGTGAGCGGGAGCATTAAATACCACTCCACTTGTAATCTGGCCCTAAGTAAGCATACTTCTTCTTGGACATAATGTAATTAATAATAGAAATTATACTATAAATAAAGAGATCATGTATTCCTTTATTCTTTCTAGGTCCAATTAGATCTATGGTGTAGTATTACTTGTTTTTTTAATGTCATCTACAATAGGGTAACCAGATTTTGACATTTGAAAAATTCAACAAAACATATAAAACTTTACTTGGTAGCTTTGGGCTGAAAAGATCTCATGCTCTATTCTGAGGATCTGCACTCTTAGGGGGATATTTATCAAAGCCTCAACTTTGTTGCATTCGCCAGCACCAATACGCTCGCCTAACATCGCCTAACATCACGGTCGCGTATCTTAATACGCTTTCCTTATTTTTTAAAAAAAGCTGTCAAAAAGATGCGCACCAAGTATGGGGCGATGAGCATCGGAATGTTGTTAACTAACTGCCATCAATCTCGCGTCTATTCAGCTTTTTACTAACTTTATACACTTTTACTAAACGCTGCCACTATACTAAAATGTTTAACCCCTATCCCGCTGTTCCCCAACACCGCCGCAACCTAAATAAACTTATTAACCCCTATTCCGCCGCTCTCCGACCCGACCGCAACATAAATAAACTTATTAACTCCTATTCTGCTACTCCCCGACCCCGCCACAACATAAATAAACATATTAACCCCTATCCCGCCGCTCCCCTACCCCGCCGCAACCTAAATAAAAGTATTAACCCCTAAACCTCTGGCCTCCCACTTCACTACCACTAACTAAACCTAATAGTAATAACCCCTAAACTGTCAGCCCCTCACAGCGCCATAAACTAAATTAAGCTTTTAACCCCTAAGCCTAACAACCCACTAACTTTAATTAAAATTACAACATCCCTATCTTCAAATAAATTTAAACTTACCTGTAGAATTAAAATAAACTATTTTAAAATATTAATTAACCTACCCTAACTATTATACTAAAATTAAATTAAACTACCAATTAAATTAACTAAATTACATATTAAAAACCCTAACCCTACTCAAATTATTTAAATATACTATTAAACCTTATTACAAATTGCATAAAAAAACACTAACGGCTAGATTACGAGTTTTGTGTTATGAGTAAAAAAGCAGCGTTAAGGCTCATAACGCTGCTTTTTCACTACCGCTGCTATTACGAGTCATGTAGGTACAGCTGTACCGGATACTTTTTTGGCCGTACCGCAAATTAACTTACGCAATTTGCGTAAAGTCTTTTTTCAATGGGACTTCCATAGCGCCGGTATTACAAGCTTTTTTTTTTAGGCCAAAAAGTGAGCAGTACAGCCTATCCCGCAAGATTCGTAGCGCATTCTAAAGTCAGTAGTTATGAGTTTTACACTACAAAGCTGTAGCGTAAAACTTATAACTAAAGTGTTAAAAAGTACACTAACACCCATAAACTACTTATTAACCCCATAAACCGAGGCCCTCCCACATCGCAAACACTAAAATAAAATTATTAACCCCTAATCTGCTGCTCCAGACATTGCCGCCACTAGAATAAACATATTAACCCTTAAACCACCGCACTCCCGCATCGCAAACACTAGTTACATATTATTAACCCCTAATCTGCCATCCCTAACATCGCTGCCACCTACCTTAATTTATTAACCCCTAATCTGCCGCCCCCAACGTCAACGCCACTATACTAAATGTATTAACCCCTAAACCTAAGTCTAACCCTAACCCTAACACCCCCTAACTTAAATATAATTCAAATAAATCTAAATAAAATCTACTATTAATAAATAAATAATTCCTATTTAAAACTAAATACTTACCTATAAAATAAACCCTAAGCTAGCTACAATATAACTAATAGTTACATTGTATCTAGCTTAGTTTTTTTATTTTACAGGCAAGTTTGTATTTATTTTAACTAGGTAGAATAGTTACTAAAAAGTTATTAACTTTTTACCAGCTACCTAGCTAAAATAAATACAAATTGACCTGTAAAATAAAACCTAACCTGTCTTACACTAACACCTAACCTTACACTACAATTAAATCAATTACCTAAATTAAATACAATTAACTAAATTAAATACAAATACCTAAATTACAAAAACAAAAACACTAAATTACACAAATTTTAAAACAAATTACAATATATTTAAACTAATTAAACCTAATCTAATATCCCTATCAAAATAAAAAAGCCCCCCCCAAATAAAAAAAAAAACCTAGCCTAAACTACCAATAGCACTTAAAAGGGCCTTTTGCAGGGCATAGCCCCAAAAGAAAACAGTTCTTTTACCTGTAAAAAAAAAAAAAAACAACCCCCCAACAGTAAAACCCACCACCCACACAACCAACCCCCCAAATAAAACCCTAACTAAAAAAACCTAAGCTCCCCATTGCCCTGAAAAGGGCATTTGGATGGGCATTGCCCTTTAAAGGGCATTTAGCTCTATTGCTGCCTAAACCCTAATCTAAAACTAAAACCCACCCAATAAACCCTTAAAAAAACCTAACACTAACCCCCGAAGATCCACTTACAGTTTTGAAGACCCGACATCCATCGTCAACGAAGCCGGGAGAAGTCCTCAACGAAGCGGCAAGAAGTCCTCAACAAAGCCGGGAGAAGTCTTCATCCAAGCCCGGAGAAGTGGTCCTCCAGACGGGCAGAAGTCTTCATCCAGACGGCATCTTCTATCTTCATCCATCCGGCGAGGAGTGGGTCCATCTTCAAGACATCCGGCGCAGAGCATCCTCTTCTTCCGACGACTCCCAATGAATGAAGGTTACTTTAAATGACGTCATCCAAGGAGGTGTCCCTTAGATTCCGATTGGCTGATAGAATTCTATCAGCCAATCGGAATTAAGGTTGAAAAAATCCTATTGGCTGATCTAATCAGCCAATAGGATTGAGCTCACATTCTATTGGCTGTTCCAATCAGCCAATAGAATGCGAGCTCAATCCTATTGGCTGATTGGATCAGCCAATAGGATTAAAGTTCAATCCTATTGGCTGATTGCATCAGCCAATAGGATTTTTTTCAACCTTAATTCCGATTGGCTGATAGAATTCTATCAGACATTCGGAATCTAAGGGACGCCATCTCGGATGACGTCACTTAAAGGAACCTTCATTCGTCAGGAGTCATCGGAAGAAGAGGATGCTCCACGCTGGATGTCTTGAAGATGGACCCGCTCCTCGCCGGATGGATGAAGATAGAAGATGCCATCTGGATGAAGACTTCTGCCCGTCTGGAGGACCACTTCTTCCGGCTTGGATGAAGACTTCTCCCGGCTTCGTTGATGATGGATGTCAGGTCTTCAAAACTGTAAGTAGGTCTTCAGGGGTTAGTGTTAGGTTTTTTTAGTTAGGGTTTTATTTGTGGGGGTGGGTTGTGTGGATAGGGGGTTTTACTCTTGGGGGGTTGTTAGTAATTTTTTAACAGGTAAAAGAGCTAATTTCTTTGTAACAATGCCCCGCAAAAGGCCCTTTTAAGGGCTATTGGTAGTTTAGTTTAGGCTAGGGTTTTTTCTATTTTGGAGAAGAAGTCTACATCCAGGTGACCTCTTCCATCTTCATCCATCCAGAGAAGTCCTCATCCAGTCAGCATGGAGCGGGTCCTTCCTGAAGATATACGGCATGGAGCATCCTCTTTATACAGTCACCGCCATAAAATGGAACTTCAATTCAAGTGACATCATCCAAGATGGCGTCCCTTGCATTCCTATTGGCTGGAAGATTTCAATCAGCCTTTAGGATTAGTGCTGGTAACATCCTATTGGCTGTTCCAATCAGCCAATAGGATTTGAGCTGCTCTCATCTCCTTGGCTATTGCAATCAGCCAATAGGATTGATCTCTCATCCTATTGGCTGATTGGAACAGCCAATAGGATGAGAGCTCCTCAAATGCTATTGGCTGATTTGAACAGCCAATAGGATTTTAGCAGCTCTAATCCTATTGGCTGATTTAAATCTTTCATCAAATAGGAATCCATCTTGGATGACGTCACTTGCATTGAAGTTCCAGTTTACGGCGGTGACCGTATGAAGAGGATGCTCTGTGCCGGATGTCTTCAGGAAGGACCCACTCCACACCGGATGGATGAAGATAGAAGATGCCGTCTGGATGAAGATAGAAGATGCCGTCTGGATGAAGACATCTTGCCGGCTGGATGGATCCTTCAAGCGGGACTTCAATAACTGTAAGTGGATCATCAGGGGTTAGTGTTAAGTTTATTTAATTTTTTTTTGGGTGGGTTTTAATTATAGATTAGGGTCTGGCATGTAAAAGAGCTAAATGCCCTTTTAAGGGCAATGCCCATACAAATGCCCTTTTCAGGGTAATGGGGAGCTTAGGTTATTTTAGATTTTAAAAGGTTTTTTTTTTGGCCGGGTTGGGTGGTGGGTTTTACTGTTGGGGGGTGTTTGTATTTTTTTTTAACAGGTAAAAGAGCTGATTTCTTTGGGGTAATGCCCCACAAAAGGCCCTTTTAAGGGCCATTGGTAGTTTATTGTAGGCTAGGTTTTTTTTTATTTTTTTGGGGCGCTTTTTATTTTGATAGGGCTATTAGATAAGGTGTAATTCTTTCTTATTTTTGATAATGTGTTTTTTTATTTTAAGTAATTTAGTGGGGTTTTTTTTTGTAACTTAGTGAGTTTTTTTAATGTAATTTAGTAATTTGTAATAAGGTTTAATAGTATATTTAAACAATTTGAATAGGGTTTAATAAGTTTATTTATGTTGCGGCGGGTCAGGGAGCGGTGGGATAGGGGTTAATAACTTTATTTAGGTTTGCAACAACCTGGTATTTTATTATAATTTAATTCTGAAATAAAAAAATATTGGGGGAAGCAGTTTTCCAGTATTATCCTTAAGAAAAATTGGGCGCGTGCATTCTACTGACTCTACAGAAAATATTGCTGGTGTTCAAATTTTTCCAGGGCTTCTTTTTATTCCTGGTCCAGCCCTGAAAGAAAGGATAGCTGAATTATCATTTATAAATAAGATAACATGTTAAAGTATTAGACTGTTCCCACCCAGGTACTTCTTAATGCCACCCATTTTGCAAACATTTTCTGTGGAGAACACTGAATGCTTATTCGTATCATTTGTTGGGGGAGAGAAAAACCAATACAGATTAATGTTATTAAAGATCTTGAAAAGGAAGCCATACTTATATAGCTTTAAAAAAAATAATCAGCCCTTTATTTGTTCCTGTGTACCACAACTTTACTACTTAGTGGGTGTTGTTCCACACCATAACCAACCAGGAATGGTGTTAGTGAAAGACTAAATCATGGGACTGAGAACAATGCAATTACACTGTTAAAAATGAGATGTTGGGGGGCGGAGTCTAGCCATGCTAGGAGATGGCAGCTAGATAGAAGGGCTCCTGTCTCCTATACCGACTTAAAGCCTTAAATGGTGGCATATCAACCCTAATTTTACCCTCCACAGATACCCGGCAACCCTCTGCTATAGCCAACACAACTCAGGTGCCTCTCTGTTAAACTGCCCAATTCTCCCTGAGGAGATTCTGTTTGGGGCCTATCGCCGCAGGGACTGTGAAAACACTGGAGGTCACGACTCCCGTGTATATCTACACAAGGTTGGAGAGCATTCTGGAGCTGTGGACTGACAGTAAAGGAGCTGCGCTATTTCTGAAACAGACACGACCGGGACTGAGGTGAGCGCACTTAATGACAATTGGCGCGGGGGGGGGGGGGGCATAACTGTGAACAGCTGACTCTTGGCCTTTTCCAACTAAAAAGAGGCTAATCAATATCTAAAGCCTAGAAAAGTAGATAAATAACCTACCGCAACACCACAAACTGGGACCGATAAGAGGCAGATGATAGAAAACAGCAGCTGTCCATAATCACGTCACAGGCCCTGGGTAGGGAGACGCTATTGCAGGGCCTCACCTCGGCAGCAGCTAGATACATGGGGCAACGGAATCAGCTTTACTGGAGAGCTGGGGCTGAGGACTTAACACTGCTATATTAGAAAGTAGCCCTAACAACACCTGGCTGCACTTTTACAACAAGTATCCCCCTTTTCACACAGTCTCACTGAAGAGCCTCATAATAAATATAAGCCCTATCCCTATAGGTATATATATATATATATATATATATATATATATATATAGTCTGGTGAAGAGGATCACTCCCTCCTTCATATCTTCATAACAAGACCAGGAGAGTTTTACCCCTCCCGACATCTCTGTAAAGACACAATATATTAATCTACAGAACACAGCCAGGCTAGAGAACCGCAGGGCCTCGGATCAGCAGCAGTTAGATATACAAGGTAACGAGTTCAGTTTTATTGGAGGGACAGAGCAGGGGACTCAAAGCTGCACAATCAGAACATAGCCCTAACAACTCCTGACTGCACATTTTACAACAGTCAACTTTATAACACACAGTTTCACTGAGGGGCCCCTTAATGTAAATAAGTCTTATCCCTGTAAATACAAAAACAACCTAGTAAAGAAGAGCATTCCCTC
The DNA here is from genome assembly GCF_027579735.1 of Bombina bombina. NCBI lineage: Eukaryota > Metazoa > Chordata > Amphibia > Anura > Bombinatoridae > Bombina > Bombina bombina. The sequence goes on from NC_069503.1 coordinate 1,046,589,186, forward strand.
CTTCATATCCTCACAACAAGAACAGGAGCGTCTCACACCTCTCTGCATTTCGGTAAAGATTTCTTACTTTAACCTACAGAACTTAACCTGGAAGAACAGGTGATGCCTTGCAAGAGGCAAGCCAAAGGTGATAAAAACCCCCTCTTCCAAAACTCTGAGCCAGTATCTAATACCTAGAGAGTCACATCCCTCAAATATAGAAGGACCTGTAGATCCACAGACACCTTTGACAGCACAAATCAACATGGAGGACTCTGAAATGGGGGCTTTTATTACAAAAAAGGACATCTCTCACCTGTCATCCAAAGATGACAGTAAAGTAGTCCTGCATGAAACGAGGACACTGGTGACCTGAGGAAAGATTTAGGGGCCATGGAGAAGAGAGTGGTCTCATTATAAACAAACCACAACGCATTAGTGACCGAAGTTCAGACCAACACCTCATGTGTCCAAGAACTTGACAACAGATTACATACACTCTCTGACAAATTGGAGGACCTGGAAAACAGGACTCGCCGCAATAACCTCAGAATAAAAGCGATTGAGGGTTACCTTCAAGCCCTTTTCAGAGTTATTAAAGATAACCCCTCAGCGAAAAGACATCCAAATAGAAAGGGCTCATAGGGCCTTAAGGCCCAAACCTCCACCTAAAGCCCCGCCGCGGGATATAATAGTTAAGTTTCTCAAATATAAGGACAAAGAGGACCTCCTCTGTTGTGCTAGAAAAAAGCATCCAATAATGCATGCGGGGGAAGAAATACAGCTGTTCACTGACCTCTCCCCCACTACTCTTCAGAAACGGAGGGAACTATCTCATGTTACTAGCAACTTGAAATGCAAAAGTTCAATATAGATGGGGCTTCCCAGTCTCATTAATTGCCTCAGCTAATAACAAAACAGGCATCTTCAAGCCAGGATCTGATCTTAATCTCTTCTACAAAGAGCTATCCCTTCCAGCTGCAATGGATAGTGGAGACTCAGTCTTAAACAACAGAGAGGCCCAGGATGCTGCAGCACTCTCTGGAGCCTCTTCCAACCCATGATGACTTTCTGCAATCAACCTCGTGGCTCTATCTTCAGGTACTTTGTCTTAAAAGATTTGTAGCTTTTTCGAAAGGTATTGTTCACTTGGTCAGGAGACTTAACGAGACTTGAATAGTTATGACCTCACTCCCATTGATTAAGCTGGCTTAGTGTCATTGGGGAATTTTTCTTCCGAAGACACCTGGTCTTCCGAAACATACGTAAAAGAGAAAGAAAGGTGAACAAATGAAAGGAGAAGAAAAGAAAAAGACAAGGGAAGGGCAGAAAGTAAAGTTAGAAAAGATTGAACTCTTCTCACATGAAGATGTATCCTTTTTTGGTTTCTCTCATTTGGGTTTAGGTACTCAGAAGGGTCATGCTGGACTAACTGACCCTACTTGACTCTAAGAACACTCTCCTGGTTTCCTAAGGATACCAACTTTCCTTCATTGACTCGAATACCGAGTAGTTTGTATGTCTGTTTTTCTTTTTTTCCCCTATACAGGTTCCTCTCAGTATGGGACAGAATTGCTCCTTCATGAATGTTCAATGCTTGCCTTTTTATGTTGATTTGATATAGTTTTTAAGCTAAACAGTTATACTATATATTTTGATGATGAGTTAAGTTTACAATTGTCTATACCTTTTGCCTCTTGTTTACACCATTGGGGGACATATATATCTCACACTAAAGAACGTGACCCACTGACGAAGAGGTTGTTTCCACACCCACTAGGACTCGTTATCTTATCTTATGGTAATATATAGCTAACATAAGTCCTAAGGCCAATCTAAATCACCTCCCCCCCCGGGGAGGGCTTTATAGTGTATACTTAAGTAGAATTTATAGCACCCAAAGTTTGGAAAAGACATTCCGAGCTGGCTAGAAAAACAAAATAGTTTATACAATGTTAACCGGGAACCCCCCCTCTACACTCTCCCTCCTCCCTCTCCTTTTTCCCCTCCTTTCCATACCTTATTTCCTCTCCCAACTAACAAGCCACCATACATAATGCTCTCTTTACCAAGCATACCACATAGTCGGGTATAGAGACACTTCCCCAGTGTAGTTACCTTTTGAACTAAAGGTTTCCAACTCCATTCTCGGAGTGTTGCTCTATTTCTTTCTTTGTTTTAACCTTGCTATTTAATCACATAGGGTATTAGAACTGATTTCTCAGCTTAGTGTTATCTCCTTATACCCTCAACTACCCCTCTCAATTTCTTCTTAGTTCCTTTTCTTCCTCCCCCCCTCTCCTTCTAGTTTTTTTTTGTTTGTTTTTTTATGTTGTTCCAACATGCTGCAAAGCAGATTTCAAGAACATACACTTAAACTAACCTCAATAAACGCAAAGGGGCTCAACAACCCGGGCAATCGTTCCATTGCACTCAGGGAATTGAATAAATTAAAAAGTCAAATCATCCTGCTACAAGAAACCCACTTTCAAAAGGGAAGAGAGCCCCATTGGAATCCCAGACACTTTCCCATATCCCTTTTTGCTTCTGGCCCAGATAAAAAAGGTGGAGTGGGAATTCTCATTCACAAAACACTGCCCCTAAACATCACACATCTCACCAAAGATCCGAACGGACGATACATCCTTATGGTAGGCTCACTATATGGGCAACTCAAAATAGAAAGAATGGGACAGGCGCAGCCTGACTCAAGTGAAATACAATTTATTGAGCAGTAAGTGCACAAGACAAATGGCTACTTAAAAACATAAAAACATATAAGGCATATATGTAATCAAATTCCAAGATGAGGACCACTGCAAAAATCCACACTGCGCTGGTAAAAACACCTTCCAAATGGTATCAGTGGATACAGTGTTGATGCAGAAAGTCATAAAATGGGATAGAAATGTCTCAACACGTTTCGTCTGGGTTCGCCCAGACTTTGTCAAGAGTGATTCTGTTCTGTTCTCCAACCGGCTTTTAAAGGAGCTAATGCAGGTGAGGCACTTACTGCTCAATAAATTCTATTTCACTTGAGTCAGGCTGCGCCTGTCCCATTCTTTCTATTTTCAGTTCCTCTTTGATGCGATCAACGGACATCCATTACCCGTCACAGGCAGCAACTGATCACCCTTGAATCCGGAAGGAGGAACTCGCGACACTGAGCTAACAGCCTGAATCATCCCTCCTTCAGCTCAAAGGAGAAACACCGGCTTTTTCACCCCCACAGAAGTTCCAGGACCATAAGCGCCAAAATCTTTGGCTACGTTTGCTTAACTGTTTTCACTATATGGTCAACCCCTCACTATACTAAACGTATATGCACCCAATCAGGTACAGGACAAATTTTTTAAAAATATCCTAAACGTACTGCTAGACCATGCTAAGGGAGTAATATTCCTGGCTGGAGACTTTAATCTGGGTCTTGATCCTCTGATTGACACTTCAAAAGGGTCTTCCAGTGTGCCTGGCCCAGTTCTTAAAAAAGTTAGACTAGCTTTAAATAACCACGCATTACATGATACTTGGAGAATACTGAACCCCAATGCCAGGGATTATACCTTCTTTTCTGCCCCGCACAACTGCTATACACGCATTGACTATGTGATGACTGACTCCCATGGTCTTTCCCTCATTACACGGTGTGATATAGGAAATATCACCTGGTCGGATCATGCTCCAGTTACCTGCTCCATCTTGTGGTCTGATCTACCGATCATCAACCAAATATGGAGACTAGATGATTCACTCCTGGATAACCCATTTATCCTTGAGGAAGTAGAAAGGGCTCTTTCTGAATACTTCTCTCTCAACGCGAATACGTCCTCCTCCCCTATCATAGAATGGGAAGCTCATAAATCTGTGATCCGAGGAATATTCATTAAACACAGCGCTAGAATAGTGCAACAGGCTAGAATATATCACACAAACCTCCTAGATAGGATTAGTACCCTAGAGAAATCACATAAACAAGATCCCTCTAATGACACCTGTAGGCAGGAACTAATGTCCACAAGAACTGAATTAAAACAACATCTTATGAAATCACATCAACGTAGCGCCTTACATCTTAAACAATACTACTATGAAGGAGGCAATAAGCCGGCCAAAATACTGGCAAGAACCCTACCAAGGAAACAACTAGCTACATTCATTCAATTCTTACAAACTAGCGAGGGTACAATGACACATAGCAGCAAAAATATAGCCTCCACTTTCAGAGACTATTATAAGACACTTTAGAATCACAAACTACTGAAGGGAACCTCACAGAGCGAACGAATAACTTTTTTAATGACCTTCACCTCCCCACTTTAAATGAAGAGGAAAAAACAGACCTTGCAGCCACCATCACATTAGAAGAATTACACAAAGCCATTAAAGACACACCATCTGGTAAAAGTCCTGGCCCAGATGGTCTCACTTCTAGGTATAACAAATTACTAAGTAATTCACTTCAGGCCCATTTCACTCATAAACACGGACATGAAATTACTTGCAAAAGTCCTCACCAACAGACTGAATAAATATTTACCTAAACTGATTGCCAATGACCAAGTGGGTTTTATCCCGGGAAGGGAAGCCCGGGATAACACTATCAAAATCCGGCAATTGATAAACCATGCTAAAGTCACTAATACGCCCTTGGTCCTCTTCGCGACAGACGCGGAGAGGGCCTTCGCCAGGGTTCGATGGTCCTTTCTGCAAAGAACCATGTTTGAGATGGGCATCCCGGAGCCTTTTCTGAAAATGGTTATGGTGTTATACTCTTCCCCAAATGCTAGAATCAGGGTCAATGGGGCCCTATCAGATTCGTTCAATATAACAAATGGTACAAGGCAGGGCTGCCCCCTATCCCCCTTACTCTTTGCCATGTCCATGGAAGTACTGGCAATAGCAATTAAGGGTGTGGTAATAGGAGAGGATGAACATAAACAAGCCTTTTATGCGGATGATGCGCTATTTTCCCTGACTGAGGCTGAAACATCTGTCCCTGCTCTAATCAAAGTAATGAATAGCTATAGTAAAATCTCTAACTTTCAGCTAAACTTCTCCAAATCAGAATTCCTCAATATAAATACTAACCTGAATCATATTAAACAACTAAGCAACACATATAACATCCCTATAGCCCAGAACAAGCTGAAATATTTGGGAATATACTTAACTACCACTACACCTGACTTGTTTAAACTCAATTATAACACCATTAAAAATGAAATAATCCGTGATTTGTCCTCATGGAAAAGTAAAAAACTTTTTTGGTTAGGAAGAATTGGAGTGCTCAAAATGAATATCCTCCCACGTATCCTATATTTGTTCCAAACCCTTCCTATTTCTCTTCCGGAGGGGTATATCGCACAACTACAAAAAGCCTTTGAACAATATATATGGGATGGAGCCAGACCCAGAATTCCTAGGAAAACCATGTATCTTTCAAGAGACGAGGGTGGCTTGGGGGTACCCTGCTTAGAGAGATATAAACAAGCAATAACTCTTCAACATGTGGTAGAATGGGCTCACAACTCTAATGATAAAGCATGGATCCACATAGACAGGCAAATTTTCAAGTTAAACAACGTCGCAACACTGGGATGGACAAACCATAAAAAAAGACCCAAATTAATTGACAAATACCATGGTACAGCAGGCATATTACTAGATTGGGACAAAATCATAGCCACTAGCACACACATCTCCTCTAAAAATGCTCTGCTTACCCCAATTATTGAACAAGTAGATCTCCCATACTGTCGTGCAACCTTACAGCCTAAAAACAGGGACGGTGCTCTTCGTCACGACAGATGGGGGATTAAAAACTCAGTCTGAAATGAAGGAGGCCCATGAGGGGATCTTCTCCTCATGGCTTCATTACCATCAGTTGCTCCACTTCATTTCCCACCATAAATATAAGGAGGACCTCGGAAGAAGGCTAACGCCTTCCGAGGACCTGTGCACTATGCAATCGACCCCGTCACACCTAATATCTAAACTCTATAAAATACTTAATAGTCTGGATTCTGTAAACCTTCCATCTTACACATACTCCTGGAAGAAGGAACTTAATTGTAACTTAGAGGACGATGCTGGGCTACAAGCTTTCAAACTAACTAAAAAATCCTCAGTCTCGGCTACGATACAGGAAATACATATTAAACTTTTATGTAGATGGTACTTAACACCATCTCGCTTGCACAGAATATACCCTACGCTCAATAACACCTGTTGGAGGAGTTGCGGAGAAGAGGGTTCTCTCCTCCATATCTGGTGGACATGCCCCCGGTTGAAGGATTTTTGGCATGTCACACTGTCAGAAATGTCAGAGATATTAGGAACACAAATCAATCATAGTCCAAATACCTTACTACATCTCTTGCTTCCCAAATTGCCAGAAATGGGTAAACACCCACTACTGCTAATCATGCTTACGGCGGCTAAAAAACTTATTCCGAAATTCTGGAAAACCCAAACGGTCCCTTCTGCTGACGATTGGAGAGCAGCAGTCGCAGATCTCCTCTCTCTTGAGAGATATCATTACCTAAAAGTACATAAATTGGAAGTGCATGAGATGATGCTAACATTATGGAACAAACAGATATAGTCCTAAGACTGTACCTCCCCCCCCCCTCCTGTGTTTGGTGCTCTTTTCTTCCTCTCTTTCCCTTTCCTCCCTTTTAGTTTCTCGTATTACCTGCTGAGACCTGAATTCTTTAGTCTCAGTTAAATGTGTATATCTTTACATTTATGTGTATTAATACTTGTTCAATATTAAATGTAAAAATTTGTTGAGCATTACGAGAAAGCCGGTAAACACTTACCAACCTGACCTCAGAATAATACTTTCTCCTTTAAATGTGCTTTCTGAAGGAATGGACAATTTTGGTAATATGGCCTACTATAAGGCTTTTTGAAACTTTAAAGACTGTAATGATTTATATACAGCCATATACTTTGCTCATTACATTTTGTTGTTAACTTTGTACCTTTGTTGTCATTCTGATTATCTCAATAAAAAAAATACAATAGAGGCCAAGATATATGTCAATTAAATAATTCAGCGGCAATACACAGCTTGAGGTTAAGGTAATAGTGCTGCACATTGTACTTGCACGTCTCTGCACTGCACTTCTATAGCCATGTGGTCTGGAATGTTTCTTTGTTGCACTAGGTCCTCATATAGCTGGTAGGGTGTGTTATGAGTCAGGAGATGTTACCCTCATACAGCATAATTTACTACTGAGTATTTCTTAAATGGAGCCCTATTTATCTGCCCCTTGTAACATTGATAAGTTGTAAGCTGAGCCCATTTTAATCAATGAACCCACATCTATCTTGTAATCATTCATTCCTCTGGACAGAATGAGTTCCACTGTGAACGATACACACATAAATGCCTTAGGAAGTTTACAGGACTAATTAAAATGAAAAACTAAATTTTCAATAAAACAGTTCACTCTAACATATGCTAAAAAGAAAAGAAAAAAACAAACAAACTTGAAGACAGTTAAACATAAATAAAATAAAAATAAAACAACTTTATCAGCTTTGAAACAGTGAAAAACTACTGCAAAATGAGATACGTCATAAGCTGATAGGGTTCTTATGAATTCCACATGCTCAGATAAAGTTGGAAAATCCTGACTCCACCTTTAGAACGCAGCCGCGCATCCTCATCCACCGCCTGGAGACATCTTTTGTTTTAGCCAGAAAGAACTTTACTATAACAAAACAGACACGAATATTTCACAAACATTTACATAAACTATTTTGCATGAGAGATGAAGTCTTGTTTGTTTCATGCTGCTAGTAGTTCTCTTTTGATTTTCGAGATGTCAAGTATTGGGCACTCATGGCAGGAACTTTACTAACTTTACACTGGAAATATAGGTGAAGCGATCTTCAATTAATTTTGAACATAATCTCGCCTTTAAAACGAGGCATCAGTGCAACCTTATGAGCATCTCTGAATACGCCAAAGAATATCAGTAGACAATATCTGTCAGACATGAGCATTGAAAGAAGGGCACATCTGATACTGCTGTTTTTAGATACATTTTAGGTAACTATATATTTAAAAAAAAAAACCCAGAAACAACTTGCCTCTTGTCATTGACTCACCAGATATGTTTAGCTCCTAATAGTGCTCTTGAGCTTACTCATTCAAACAAACAAAGGATACCAAGAGAATGAAGCAAATTTAATAACAGATTTAAATTGGAAACTTCATGCTCTATAGGAATCGTGAAAGTTTAATGTATACTTTACTGTCCCTTTACCATTGTTTAGACAATTTTTTTTTTTTTCATTTTAATTCTTTAGTTTGGAGGAAAGAAAGATTTGAGTATAATGTCCCTTTTAGAGAGCAACACACATTCATTTACAATGTACTATGCACATCAGCATTTCTGGCTCTTTATAAAAATGTGTACAATCCAGGAGTCCTATTCTACAGTTTAATATCGCAGCCACTAACGGAATCTACCTGGAAGCAGTAACAGTTGCACATGAACACGTTTCCTAATAACTCTAAATTGTCTAATCACATTTGAAAAGCAAAGTTTGCAAAGACAAGATATTATTAGAGTAAATACAAGTCTCTCCCGGGGAATTAATACATTGCAAAACTTTGACAGGTGAATAAACAGAAGAAAGTGTATGGGATTCAGCATTTGCACAGAGTGAGCCAATATATAAATAGCCATTTAAATCTGTGGGTGATATTTATCAAAGCCTCAACTTTGCTGCATTCACCGGCACCAATACGCTCGCCTAACATTGCCTAACATCGCCACTGCGTATCTCAATACACTCTCCTTATTTATAAAAAAAAAACGTCAAAAAGACGCGCACCAAGTACGGGACGATGAGCATCAAACTGTTGTTAACTAACAGTCATCGATCTCGCGTCTATTCGGCTTTTTCCCAACTTTATTTATACCCTGTCACTAAACGCCGCTACTATACTAAAATGTTGAACCCCTATCCCGCCGCTCCCCGACCCCGCCGCAACATAAATAAAGTTATTTACCCCTATCCTGCCGCTCCCCGACCCTGCTGCAACACAAATAAAGTTATTAAACCCTATCCCACTGCTCCCCCGACCCCACTGCAACATAAATGTTATTAACCCCTATCCCGCCGCTCCCGACCCCGCCGCAACATAAATAAACTTATTAAACCCAAAACCTCTGGCCTCCCATAAATTAATCTTATAACCCCTACACCTAACAACCCACTAACTTTAAATTAAAATGACAACATCCCTATCTTCAAATAAATTTAAACTTACCTGTAGAATTAAAATAAACTATATTAAACTATTAATTAACCTACCCTAACTATTATCCTACAATTAAATTAAATTAAACTACCAATTAAATAAACTAAATTACATATTAAAAAACCTAATCTGCTCAAATTAATTAAATATACAATTAAACATTATTAAAAGTACTAAATTACAGAAAAAAACAAACACTAAATTACGAAAATTAAAAAAACACATTATCAAAAATAAAAAAGAATTACACCTAATCTAATAGCCCAATCAAAATAACCCCCCCCCCCAAAATAAAAAACCCTAGCCTACAATAAACTACCAATGGCCCTTAAAAGGGCCTTTTGTGGGGCATTGCCCCAAATAAATCAGCTCTTTTACCTGTAAAAAAAAATACAAACACCCCCAACAGTAAAACCCAACCAACCAACCCCACCAAATAAAAAAAAATCTAAAATAACCTAAGCTCCCTATTGCCCTGAAAAGGGCATTTGTATGGGCATTAGCCTTAAAAGGGCATTTAGATCTTTTACATGCCCAGACCCTAATTTAAAACTAAAACCCACCCAAAAAAACCTTAAATAAACCTAACACTAACCACCAACGATCCACTTACAGTTATTGAAGTTCCGCTTGAAGGATCCATCCAGCAGCAAGAAGTCTTCATCCAGGCGGCCTCTTCGATCTTCATCCAGCCGGCAAAGTCCTCATCCCGGCGGCAAGAAGTCTTTATCCAGACATCATCTACTATCTTCATCCATCCAGCGTGGAGCGGGTCCATCCTAAAGACATCAGGCGTGGATCATCCTCTTCATACGATCGCTGCCATAAACTGGAATTTCAATGCAAGTGACGCCATCCAAGATGGCGTCCCTTGCATTCCTATTGGCTGAAAGATTTCAATGAGCCAATAGGATTAGAGATGCTAAAATCCTAATGGCTGTTCCAATAAGCCAATAGGTTTTGAGCAGCTCTCATCCTATTGGCTGTTCCAAATTCAACTTTTGCTGGTCTGTAGGCTTTGATAACTAGGACGGATCAATCTCGCAACAATTACGATGCGGAATTCCAGCGTATTTGCGGTTGACAGATTGATAGATATCCCCCTGTGTCTTGAATAAAGTTTGCTTCAAAACATATCATAATGGAATATATATTGTATATATCAATATCTATGTATATCTATCTATCTATCTATCAATCTATCTATCATCTACTGTATATATCTATCTATTGTATATATGATATATAGATCTATCTATTTTTCTATTATCTATTTATTTATCAGTCTATCTATTATGTATCTATCTTTCTATCATCTCTCTCTCTATGTATCTATCATCATCTATCTGCAGTATCTATCTATCTATCTATCTATCTATCTATCTATCTATCTGTCATCTATCTATCTAACATCTACCTGTCTGTCAACTATCAATCATCTATCTATCTGTCTGTCTATCTATCTGTAAAACAGGGGATAGTGGCGTACATCCACTTGCAAATAAACAAAACATTTTTATATGCTGCAAAAATTGCCTTCAAATATCCCCTATGATTTTATACTAAAATTGGGGTCACATAATATAGCCATGTTCTACATAGCCAGTCACCAACTTACAAGGTGTCCCAATGTTGACTGGACCTAACGCAAACAAATTAACACTATATGGATCCAAAAATTAAAGGATATAGTCCCAATATGATGAAGACCTTTGTCAATCTGGGAAACCTCAAAGAGAATAAGAATTGTATATAGTGAAGTTCTGTAGAAAAGTAATGTTTTTCAAGGTGTAACAGGACCTTACTCACATGTTAGAGTGCTAAAACTGAGCTCTTAGTATAATCAGCACTTTTCAATAAAACCCCTCTCTGACATCAGACAGCTGGACAGAAACCGGTTCTTTAGTTTAACGTTATATTCTTAAAAGCATATATAAACACATACATGATACAGGACATTCACAAAAGCATGCTATACAGGTAAGTCTACAGGTGAAATGGCTTTACGAAGGTGAAACACCTACTGCCACTAAATGTTTACAGCTTTTATTGGAGCCGGTAACAGAAATACCACCCACAGCAATTGCACCTCTTTTGGTATCAATGTCTTTAATGTGTATCAGTCTTTAAACTCCAACGTACATTTCCCTAAATACTTTCGGGAAAACGAATGTCAGAGTTTAAAGACTGAGTGAGTAAGGTCTTGTCACACCTTGAATAACATCTCATTTTTACACATTTTACTATATATATATATTATTCTCTTAGAGGTTTCCCAGATTGACAAAAGTCTTCATCATATTTGGACTATATACTTTAACTGTTATCACCGGAGCACAGTGTTAAGTTTTACATATTTTCTGTGATTTTTTTTCTATGTGATGGACTGGGGTCTACTGAAGCGCCAACTGGTACCTTATCGCCCAGGGGTGGTGATCCCTAGCTGACACCGTAAAATGAAAGAACGTGTGAATAAAACCTAGGCACCAATCCAACGGAGGCTAAGGTATTGAGACTGCTGATATATTAAAATAAAATAAAATATTTAATGGAAAAAATCAACAATATATATTAAATGCATACATAAAAATAATTCATGGATCCATGTAGTACACGTGAAAAAATAAATTCACAATAGTAAAATAAATGCACAATAGTAAAATATACAATAAGTAGTGATGTCCCGAACTGTTCGCCCGCGAACAGTTCACAGCGAACATAGCTTGTTCGCGTTCGTGTTTGTGGGCGAACACATGGCGATGTTCGATCCGCCCCTATGTGTCATCATTGTGGAAACTTTGACCCTTTATGTCACAGCCGCCTGACACATTAGAGCCAATCAACATCAGACACTCCCTCACAGACCCTCCCAGCTACTCGGAATCCGCCATTTTAGACTCATAACGACCTTGCTTTCTTAATGAGAGGACGTGTTGTGTTTTTGCTCCTGACATTAATAGGAAAAACATAGCTAGGCTAGTGTATTTACAGTCCAGATGGACTCCACTCATCTCTGCTGCAAGCACAGCACCCCAAAAAGCCCTTTTTAGGGCTATATTTCGTGCCGTTTTTTTTTTTTTTTCGTTTTTTTTTTATTAGCATTTGCCTGGCTTTCAGCTGTGTGTTTAAGGCTCACAGCATATGCTGTGACTACTGCCACCACTGATATCTCCCTAACAACATTAGTTTAAATTTAACTAACCCAAAAATTTAATTATTTTTCTAGTGTAATTTTTTTTCATTTTCTATCAGGCCAGTGTCACACAGCATATACTCTGGTTCATTGCTCTGTGCCAGCCAGCAGCCACCAGTGTTAATATCCATTTATAACATTATTTTAAATTAAAAAAAAAAAAAAAAAAAAAAAAATATTTTGCTAGTGTAATCTAATTACATTTACTATCATGCCTGTGTCTGTCATGCTCACTCAGCATTAATATACCTATTTTTTTTTCAGTCTTTTGGTTAATTGGTCTGTGCCAGGCAGCCACCCAGCACTCATATCTATTCGTCTTCACCTTAATTTTAATATAAAAAAAAAAAGGTTTAAATTTGTTTGCTAGTGTAATCTAATATAATTTTCTATCCGGCCTGTGTGTTTTGCTGACATAGAGAGCCTACTGTGTTTACTTGCTGCCCTCCCTAGTCTATGAGCTACGACTCATATGTGTTTAACCTTTTTTTAATTCCCCCCCCCAAAAGAATAATTTCAATCATTTTTCTAGTGTAATCTAATAGTATTTTCTATCAGGCGTGTGTGTATCCGAATTACAGAGCCTACTGTTTTTAATAGCTGCCCTTCCAAGGCTATCAGCCACGACTCATATGTATGTGCTTAACATTTTTCTTAAAATTTCCAAAAAAAGTCTTTAAATCATTATACTAGTGTAATCTAATTGTATTTTCTATCAGGCCTGTGTCTAACTGTCTATCTGACTTACACAGTATACTGTTGTTATAATTGCTGCCCTACGTAGCAGCCAGCCAGTGCGACCACTCATAGAGTCATATGTGCATTGCACTTCTTAACATAATTTTAATATTAAAATCTAAAATTTTAAAATATTTTGCTAGCGTAATCTAACTTAATTTTCTATCAGGCCTGTGTTTTTGTCACTTACACAGCATACTGTGTTAAATTGCTGCCCTACCTACCATCCACGACTCATATCTGCCAGCCTGTGTGCCAGGCCCAACTAGCCAATTAGTGGCACCAATCACAATTCTTGTAACATTAATTAAAAAAAAAATCATAATTTTTTGGACTGCAAATATTCAGTCTCCTAGTGCCATTGAATTTCATTTACCTCCTGCCTGCCACTGCCAGCCTTTTGTGCCAGGCCGTCTAGCCAACTATTTACACCAATCATAATTGTTGTCACAGACAGTATAGTTAGTAATTTAAATAAAAAATTTTTTTATTGTTGATCTTAATCCTCAGTTTGCTCGTGCCCTAGAATTGCACTTTTCTACTGCCTTCCAAGCCTGTGTGCCAGGCCTACTTGAAAAATATTTATACCAATCATAGTTGTTGTGACAGTATTCTTAATAATTAAAAATTAAAATTGTTGGTAATAGTTGTTGTGAATACTCAGTTTGCTGGTGCCAGTGAATAGCACTTTCCTCCTGCCTTGCAGCCTGCTGTGTGCCCGGCCCACCTAGCCAATTATTGCCAGCAATCATATTTCTGTTAACAGTATTGCAAAAATTGTCAATCATCACTGTTTTGACTGTCAGTAATCAGTCTCCTAGTGTCCTTGAATTGCATCTACCTCCTGCCTGCCATCCTTTTGTGCCAGGCCGTCTTGCCAACTATTTACACCAATCCTAATTTTTTGTCACAGTATAGTTACTAATTAAAATTAAAAAATTCTTGATTGTTGATGATCTTAATCCTCAGTTTGCTCGTGCCCTAGAATTGCACTTTTCTACTGCCTTCCAAGCCTGTGTGCCAGGCCTACTTGAAAAATATTTACACCAATCATATTTGTTGTGACAGTATTCTTAGTAATTAAAAATTAAAATTTTTGTTAATAGTTGTTGTGAATCCTCAGTTTGCTTGTGCCAGTGAATAGCACTTTCCTCCTGCCTTGCAGCCTGCTGTGTGCCCGGCCCACCTAGCCAATTATTTCCAGCAATCATATTTCTTTTAACAGTATTGCAAAAATTGTCAATCATCACTGTTTTGACTGTCAGTAATCAGTCTCCTAGTGTCCTTGAATTGCATTTACCTCCTGCCTGCCAGCCTTTTGTGCCAGGCCGTCTTGCCAACTATTTACACCAATCATAATTGTTGTCACAGTATAGTTACTAATTAAAATTAAAAAATTCTTGATTGTTGATGATCTTAATCCTCAGTTTGCTTGTGCCCTTGAATTGCACTTTTCTACTGCCTTCCAAGCCTGTGTGCCAGGCCTACTTCAAAAATATTTACACCAATCATATTTGTTGTGAAAGTATTCTAATAATTAAAAATTTAAATTTTTGGTAATAGTTGTGAATGCTCAGTTTGCTGGTGCCATTGAATAGCACTTTCCTCCTGCCTTGCAGCCTGCTGTGAGCCAGGCCCACCTAGCCAATTGTTGCCAGCAATCATATTTCGTTTAACAGTATTGCAAAAATTGTCAATCATCACTGTTTTGACTGTCAGTAATCAGTCTCCTAGTGTCCTTGAATTGCATCTACCTCCTGCCTGCCATCCTTTTGTGCCAGGCCATCTTGCCAACTATTTACACCAATCCTAATTTTTTGTCACAGTATAGTTACTAATTAAAATGAAAAAATTCTTGATTGTTGATGATCTTAATCCTCAGTTTGCTCGTGCCCTTGAATTGCACTTTTCTACTGCCTTCCAAGCCTGTGTGCCAGGCCTACTTGAAAAATATTTACACCAATCATATTTGTTGTGACAGTATTCTTAGTAATTAAAAATTAAATTTTTTGTTAATAGTTGTTGTGAATCCTCAGTTTGCTGGTGCCAGTGAATAGCACTTTCCTCCTGCCTTGCAGCCTGCTGTGTGCCCGGCCCACCTAGCCAATTATTGCCAGCAATCATATTTCTTTTAACAGTATTGCAAAAATTGTCAATCATCACTGTTTTGACTGTCAGTAATCAGTCTCCTAGTGTCCTTGAATTGCATTTACCTCCTGCCTGCCATCCTTTTGTGCCAGGCCATCTTGCCAACTACACCAATCATAATTGTTGTCACAGTACAGTTACTAATTAAAATTAAAAAAATCTTGATTGTTGATGATCTTAATCCTCAGTTTGCTCGTGCCCTAGAATTGCACTTTTTTACTTCCTTGCAAGACTGTTTGCCAGGCCTACTTGAAAAATATTTACACCAATCATATTTGTTGTGACAGTATTGTAATAATTAAAAATTAAAATTTTTGGTAATAGTTGTTGTGAATCCTCAGTTTGCTGGTGCCATTGAATAGCACTTTCCTCCTGCCTTGCAGCCTGCTATGAGCCAGGCCCACCTAGCCAATTGTTGTCAGCAATCATATTTCTGTTAACAGTATTGCAAAAATTGTCAATCATCACTGTTTAGACTGTCAGTAATCAGTCTCCTAGTGTCCTTGAATTGCATCTACCTCCTACCTGCCAGCCTTTTGTGCCAGGCCGTCTTGCCAACTATTTACACCAATCCTAATTTTTTGTCACAGTCTTAATCCTCAGTTTGCTCGTGCCCTAGAATTGCACTTTTCTACTGCCTTCCAAGCCTGTGTGCCAGGCCTACTTAAAAAATATTTACACCAATCATATTTGTTTTGACAGTATTCTAATAATTAAAAATTAAAATTTTTGGTAATAGTTGTTGTGAATCCTCAGTTTGCTGGTGCCATTGAATAGCACGTTCCTCCTGCCTTGCAGCCTGCTGTGAGCCAGGCCCACCTAGCCAATTGTTGCCAGCAATCATATTTCTGTTAACAGTATTGCAAAAATTGTCAATCATCACTTTTTTGACTGTCAGTAATCAATCTCCTAGTGTCCTTGAATTGCATCTACCTCCTGCCTGCCAGCCTTTTGTGCCAGGCCGTCTTGACAACTATTTACACCAATCATAATTGTTGTCACAGTATAGTTACTAATTAAAATTAAAAAAATTTTGATTGTTGATCTTAATCCTCAGTTTGCTTGTGCCATTGAATTGCACTTTTCTACTGCCTGTCAGCCTGTGTGCCAGGCCCAACTATCCAATTAGTGCCAGCAATCATATTTCTTTTAACAGTATTGCAAAATTTGTCAATCATCACTGTTTTGACTGTCAATCTGCAGTCTACTAGTGCCCTTGAATTGCATTTTCCTCCTGCCTGCCTGCCTGTGTGCCAGTCCCAACTAGCCAATTAGTGCCACCACTCATATTTATCAGTAATCAGTCTCCTAGTGTCCTTGAATTGCATCTACCTCCTGCCTGCCAGCCTTTTGTGCCAGACCGTCTTGCCAACTATTTACACTAATCATAATTGTTGTCACAGTATAGTTACTAATTAAAATTAAAAAAATTTTGATTGTTGATCTTAATCCTCAGTTTGCTTGTGCCATTGAATTGCACTTTTCTACTGCCTGCCAGCCTGTGTGCCAGGCCCAACTATCCAATAAGTGCCAGAAATCATATTTCTTTTAACAGTATTGCAAAATTTGTCAATCATCACTGTTTTGACTGTCAATCTGCAGTCTACTAGTGCCCTTGAATTGCATTTTCCTCCTGCCTGTGTGCCAGTCCCAACTAGCCAATCAGTGCCACCACTCATATTTATTGTAACAGGATTGGAATTTTTGTTAATCATAACTGTTTTGACTGTGATTCTTCAGTCTCCTAGTGCCATTGAATTGTAGTTTCCTTTCTCCCAGCGTGTGTGCCAGACAGGCCCATTTGCCAACTAGTGCCAAACAATCATATTTGTTGCCACAGTACTTGTAATATTTAAAAAAATTAACAATTAGTGATTTTTAAAACATCTGTCTTTTTTGTTGTTGTCAGTATCACAGCGTATACTGTGCCCACTTTCACAGTGTCACCACTCAATTGGTGTAATAGTATTGTTAGTGTCCATTTAAAAAAAAAAAAGACAGGCAGAGGCAGGCCACCCCGCAGGTTCCGTGGTCGTGGTCGTGGTGCTGTGATTCCTTTAGACCCTACAAATATGCACATTGTTCAGACGCCGGGTGCCAGGGGGATGCAAAAACTTCTGAGGAGGACCTAGTTGAATGGCTAACACAGGACACCCAATCTTCTTCAGCTTCCGCTGCTATTCCTCCTAACCTTGACGCACCATCTAAGTCCAGCTGTGCTTTGGGCAGGTCTCAAGTGACCAGTGCCAATCCGCCGCCTGTCGCCACCACCAACACTAGCACCACAGCCGCTTCACTTGATCTGTCACAGGAGTTATTGACACATCATTTGGAAGAAATGAGTGATGCGCAACCATCATTGACAGAGGATGTAGATAATAGTGATCAGTCTCAGTCAGGCAGCATTACCGACATGGAGGTACGGTGTGATGATGATGATGATGTTGTACCCGCTGCTGCTTCCTTTCTTGATGTTTCAGATACAAGTGAAGCGGTTGATGATGATGTGTCGGTGGATGTCACGTGGGTGCCTGCTAGAAGAGAAGAAGAAGAGGGGGAAAGTTCAGATGGGGAGACAGAGAGGAGGAGGAGGAGACGATTTGGAAGCACGGGAGGTCATCTCAAGGAGCTAGTGGCACAGTCAGACAGCATGCATCGTCACCAGGGGTCAGCCAGACAGCACGCCAATGCCCATCAACGCATGCTGTTACCACCACCAGAATGCCGTCATCACAGAGCTCAGCAGTGTGGCATTTTTTTTGTGTGTCTGCCTCTGACAACAGCGATGCCATTTGCAACCTGTGACAAAAGAAACTGAGTCGTGGGAAGTCCAACAGCCACCTACAACTGCTTTGCGAAGGCACATGGTCTCCCATCACAAAGGCGATGGGAAGAACACATGAGTAGAAGCAGCACACAAAGTGAAAGCCGCCCTCCTCCTCCTGCTCCAGTATCTTCAGCCACGTCAACCAGTGCTGTCCTCCTTGCCCCCTCTCAACCATCCTCCACTCAGTCTCTCTTACGTAGCAGTTCCTGGTCATCTGCCCACAGTCAGGTGTCTGCCAAGGACATGTTTGAGCGTAGGAAGCCAATTTCCCAAAGTCACCCCCTTGCCCGGCGTCTGACAGCTGGCTTGTCTGAACTCTTAGCCCGCCAGCTTTTACCATACAAGCTGGTGGAGTCTGATGCTTTCAAAAAAATTGTATCTATTGGGACACCGCAGTGGAAGGTACCTGGCAGAAATTTCTTTTCACAAAAGGCAATCCCAAACCTGTACTCTGTTGTGAGAAAGGAAGTTATGGCATGTCTGGCACACAGTGTTGGGGCAAGGGTCCATATGACCATGGATAGCTGGTCTGCAAAGCATGGTCAGGGCAGGGATATCACCTACACTGCGCATTGGGTAAACCTGCTGACTTCTGACAAGCATGGAATGCGTGGCTCTGCAGAAGATTTGGTGACACCGCCACGACTTGCAGGCAGGCCTGCTGCTACCTCCTCTACTCCTCCTACTCCATCCTCTTCCATAACCTCTTCCTCGGCTGAGTCCTCTTCAACTTCTGCGTCTTGCTCCACATCTAGGGCACCCCCCCAGCTCCCCAGGTACTATCCTACATCCCGGGTACGGCAGTGTCACGCCGTCTTGGGGTTGACTTGCCTGAAAGTGGAGAGTCACACCGCACCAGCACTCCTGACCGCCCTGAACGCACAGGTGGATCAGTGGCTGACTCCGCACCAACTGGAGATTGGCAAGGTTGTTTCTGACAATGGAAGTAATTTGGTGGCGGCATTGAAATTGGGCAAGTTGACACATGTGCCGTGCATGGCACATGTGTGTAATCTAATTGTACAACGATTTGTCCATAAGTACCCAGGCTTACAGGATGTCCTGAAGCAGGCCAGGAAGGTGTGTGGCCATTTCAGGCATTCCTACACGGCCATGGCGCACTTGTCCGATATCCAGCGTCGAAACAACCTGCCAGTGAGGCGCTTGATTTGCGACAGCCCGACACCGTGGAATTCAACACTCCTAATGTTTGACCACCTGCTCCAACAAGAAAAAGCTGTTAATGAGTATTTGTATGACCGGCCTCTGGGGAGCTGGGGATATTTTTTCCAAATTACTGGAAGCTCATGCTCAATGCCTGTAGGCTCATGCGTCCTTTTGAGGAGGTGACAAACCTTGTCAGTCGCACCGAAAGCACCATCAGCGACATCATACCATTTGTTTTCTTCCTGGAGCGTGCCCTGCGAAGAGTGCTGGATCAGGCAGTAGATGAGCGTGAAGAGGAAGCGGGAGAGTTGTGGTGTCCATCACCCCCGGAAACAGCCGAATCAGCATCGCTTGCTGGACCTGCGGCAACGCAGGAAGAGGATTGTGAGGAAGAGGAGTCAGAGGAGGGATGTAGCTTTGAGGAGGAGGAAGACCGAGCACAACAGTCATCCCAGGATGTTCGTTGTTGTCACCTCTATGGTACCCGTGGTGTTGTACGTGGCTGGGGGGAAGAAGATACCATCAGTGAGATCAGTGAGGAGGAGGAACGTGACATGATTAGCTCAGCATCCAACCTTGTTCAAATGGGTTCTTTCATGCTGTCGTGCCTGTTGAGGGACCCTCGTATAAAAAAGCTGAAGGAGAACGACCTGTACTGGGTGTCCACGCTCCTTGACCCCCGGTATAAGCATAAAGTTCCTGAAATGTTACCAAATTCCCGCAAGTAGGAAAGGATGGAGCATTTTCATAATAAATTAAAAACTATGCTTTACACAGCGTATAAGGGTGATGTCACAGCACCACGGGAATGTAACAGGGGAAGAGATTAAATTAATCCTCCTCCTCCTCCCACGACCACGGCGGCAAGGACCGGGCGCTTTCCTGACGTCTTGTTGATGGAGGACATGCGTACCTTTTTAACTCCCATGAACCATCAGAGCCTTTCGGGATCCAGCCTTAGAGAAAGACTCAACCGACAGGTAGCAGACTACCTAGCTTTAACTGCGGATCTCGACACTCTCAGGAGCGATGGACCCCTTGACTACTGGGTGTGCAGGCTGGACTTGTGGCCTGAGCTATCCCAATTTGCAATGGAACTTCTGGCCTGCCCCGCTTCAAGTGTCCTGTCCGAAAGGACTTTTAGTGCAGCAGGAGGTTTTGTCACTGAGAAGAGAAGTCGCCTAGGTCAAAAAAGCCTTGACTATCTCACTTTTATAAAAATGAATGAGGGCTGGATCCCGAAGGGACTGACATTGGGCGATACATTTGAATAAAAAAGGCCTGATGATGAGATGAGCTGGCTTGGGCTACAACTGGTACACAGGCTGGCCTTTTTTTTTTGTTATAAAGCCGGAGGACTTGCTTGACTTATCCGCCAACAACTAGTTTTCAAGCCACAAGCTTTTAGGGCACTTTATAAATGTTTTACAAACATCGATTTTTCTGGCCACTGCTACAGCAGTTGCTACAACAATACCCCAATTTTTCAGTCATTTGTACATTCCGAATTTTTCTGGCCTCTAAAACTCAAATAAAAAAAATAAGGCACAACACTAGTGATTAAACTGTTACGAATTGTACAACTTAGCACACCACTCATATCTGGTGGACCATTAAATTGAACGCAAAATGCCACAAATTTGAAAGAGTAGGACCGACCAAGCATCTTTATCCGTCTCTTGGTTGCTCTAAATTATCTCCGTGTTCCATCTATGCCATACCTGTACTCTATTGTGCAAAAGAGTGGCATATGTGGTGTTTCATGCTGTTGTGCCTGTTGCGGGTCGTGGCCCATGATATAAAAAGGCTGAAGGAGAACGACCTGTAATGGGTGCCCCATCCAATTTTTAGAAAAATGTTCCTGGTTCCTCTCCATTATCTCTGGGTTTCTAAAATGGATGCCATACCTTTACTCGCTTGTGCAAAAGGATGGCATATGTGGTGGTGTTTCCTGCAGTTGTTTCTGTTGAGGGTGCTGGACCCTCTTATAAAAAAGCTGAAGGAGAACGACCTGGAGTGGGAGTCCAAGCATGGTTTTTGGGGCTATTTCACTTTTACAAACAATTATCTGTGGGTTTCTCAAATCAATGCTGTACCAGTACTCTATTGTTCCAAAGTATGCCATATGTTCTCTTTCCTGCAGGTATTTTGTTTGAGGGTCCTGGACCCTCTTATAAAAATGCCTAAGGAGAAAGAGGTGTACTGGGTGTCCACTCATTTTTTTTTTCTATTTCACATTTGACCAAAATTATCTCTGGGTTTGTAAAATTAATGCTGTACCTGTACTCTATTGTTCAAAAGGATGCCATACATCCTCTTTCCTGCTGGTGTTTTTTTGATGGTCCAGGACCCTCTTATAAAAAGGCCTAAGGAGAAAGAGGTGTACTGGGTGTCCACTCATTTTTATTTTCTATTTAAAAATTGACCAAAATGATCTCTGGTTTTGTAAAATCAATGCTGTACCTGTTCTCTATTGTTCAAAAGGATGCCATACGTCCTCTTTCCTGCTGGTGTTTTTTTTTAGGGTCCAGGACCCTCTTATAAAAAGGCCTAAGGAGAAAGAAGTGCACTGGGTGTCCATCTAATCATTTTTTTTTATTCAAATTTCCATTTGCAAAAAATTATCTCTGGGTTTCTAAAATCAATGCCTTTTCTGTACTCTATTGTTCAAAAGGATGCCATATGTCCTCTTTCCTGCTGGTGTTTTGTTTGAGGGTCCTGGACCCTCTTATAAAAAGGCCTAAGGAGAAAGAGGTGTACTGGGTGTCCACTCATTTTTTTTTCTATTTAACAATTGACCAAAATGATCTCTGGTTTTGTAAAATCAATGCTGTACCTGTACTCTATAGTTCAAAAGGATGCCATATGTCCTCTTTCCTGCTGGTGTTTTTTTTGAGGGTCCAGGACCCTCTTATAAAAAGGCCTAAGGAGAAAGAAGTGCACTGGGTGTCCATCGAATCATTTTTTTTAATCAAATTTCCATTTGCAAAAAATTATCTCTGGGTTTCTAAAATCAATGCCTTTTCTGTAGTCTATTGTTCAAAAGGATGCCATATGTCCTCTTTCCTGCTGGTGTTTTGTTTGAGGGTCCTGGACCCTCTTATAAAAAGGCCTAAGGAGAAAGAGGTGTACTGGGTGTCCACTCATTTTTTTTTCTATTTAACAATTGACCAAAATGATCTCTGGTTTTGTAAAATCAATGCTGTACCTGTACTCTATTGTTCAAAAGGATGCCATACGTCCTCTTTCCTGCTGGTGTTTTTTTTGAGGATCCAGGACCCTCTTATAAAAAGGCCTAAGGAGAAAGAAGTGCACTGGGTGTCCATCGAATCATTTTTTTGATTCAAATTTCCATTTGCAAAAAATTATCTCTGGGTTTCTAAAATCAATGCCTTTCCTGTACTCTATTGTTCAAAAGGATGCCATATGTCCTCTTTCCTGCTGGTGTTTTGCTTGAGGGTCCTGGACCCTCTTATAAAAAGGCCTAAGGAGAAAGAAGTGCACTGGGTGTCCATTGAATCATTTTTTTTATTCAAATTTCCATTTGCAAAAAATTATCTCTGGGTTTCTAAAATCAATGCCTTTCCTGTACTCTATTGTTCAAAAGGATGCCATATGTCCTCTTTCCTTCTGCTGCTTTTGTTGAGGGTCCTGGAGCCTCTGCTAATAAGGCCTAAGGATAAATAAGTGTACTGGGTGTCTAATCCAGTTTTTTTTAGATTTCCCGGTTGCAACAAATTATCTCTGGGTTTCTCAAATCAATGCCTTTCCTGTAATCTATTAGTCACAAGGATGCCATATGTCCTCTTTCATGCTGTTGTTTCTGTTGAGGCTCCGGGAGCCTCTTCTAAAAAGGCCTAAGGATAAAGAAGTGTAATGGGTGTATAATCTATCTTTTTTTAGATTTCACGGCTGCAACTAATGATCTCTGTGTTTCTAAAATCAATGCCTTTCATGTAATCTATTTTTCTAAAGGATGCCATATGTGCTCTTTCCTGCTGCTGCTTTTGTTGAGGGTCCTGGAGCCTCTGCTAATAAGGCCTAAGGATAAATAAGTGTACTGGGTGTCTAATCCAGTTTTTTTTAGATTTCCCAGTTGCAACAAATTATCTCTGGGTTTCTCAAATCAATGCCTTAAATGTAATCTATTAGTCACAAGGATGCCATATGTCCTCTTTCCTTTTTTTTTATTTTTTCTCTCTGTATTTTTGTTTATTTTAGAAAATGTAATGCACTTATAGGTTCACTAAGATTATGACTTTGCACACTGCCATTTTCCATGCAGCATTTTGACATGTCGAGTTATATGACTAGAAGATTGAAGAATGGTATGTTTTGAATCTGCTGAGCAAAATAATAAAAAAATTTTTTTATTTAACTTGAGTTAATAACTGAAGCATGACTTCAGGAGTCAGGTGTGGTCGTAGCCGTAGGTAGTGGTTGTTGTTAGCAGATTATTTTTATTGCATATTGCAATTGCCACAGCGTGCATAAAATGTGCGTCACTAGTCCAAATCTTACCTTTTTTTTTCATTCAGGATTAGTTTGGGGTCCGGCGCAATATTGGAAACGCAAAAAACAGGTCTCCGTACCCGTTGATATAAGGGGTGACTACTAGTGCTTTTACCAGGCTCCTCTTGGATAGCCCCAGAAAGTGTGACTACGAATCCCAAAAAGAAAATTAAATTAGGGTTGAAAACTAACTCCAAAGTAAATTGTAAGACCTGGAGCTCCTGAAACACACGTCCTACCGCAACAGCTATAGGCTCCGCCCACCCAAATCTTACCTTTTTAATGCCAATTGATATTGCCACAGCTAGAACAACAGTAAATAACATGTGCGTCACCACAGTCCCCGAAGCTGTTGTTGGATGTATACAAAAACACTGATAAAGTATTCCTTTTGGGGCGCAAAGAGATGGCCACCGGAACACTCCAGGAACTTCCCAAGAGTCGCTGTCTTGTGTTTCTGGTGATGTTGGAGACATCTGGGTAGTGTACAGGGAGGCCCAAAATCCTCTCCATCTCTGTGCACCACAGGACAGGACGTCCTTGTCATCCATAAGCACATGAAATTGCTTGCATTTTCGCTGCTTCAAGAAGTTCAGTTTTTGTGGTGATAGTACAGAATTAAATAAACTTTGGTTTCCTACCATACTCAAGACAATCTTGTAGTTCAAGCTTCAGACTTGCTGTGGGAAACAGTAGCCTGTCCATACCAGGAAGATGATTTAGACAGAAGTAACGGGCTCTGATTGCAGGTGACACATGTTTATCGTCAATCATCAAAGGGGTTGCGTGCAGAATATGGCTGATGGCCCCTTATTCACATGTTTGTCCAGAGCCACAACATTTGCAAACAGCCAGAAGAAAGGTCAGTTCTCACCAGCCTTAAGTTGAGCTTTATTTACCAAATGCTGATATTCAAAAAAATAGACAAACAGTGCCTTAAAAAAACACATTTGCAATATGGATTTACCAGAGCAAGGTCATTGCAAGTATTTCCCACGATAACAAAATTAAAATGACACAACTCCGCAATCTTCCCCTTCAGATTATTATTGTCACACTCCATTGTACTCCTATGCCCACCTCCCTGCTCTTGTTTTTGTTGAGGGTCCTGGAGCCTCTGCTAAAAAGGTCTAAGGATAAATAAGTGTACTGGGTGTCTAATCAATGTTCTTTTAGATTTCCTGGTTGCAACTAATTATCTCTGTGTTTCTAAAATCAATGCCTTTCCTGTAATCTATTATTCACAAGGATGCCATATGTCGTCTTTCATGCTGTTGTTTCTGTTAAGGCTCTGGGAGGCGCTTATAAAAACGTCTAAAGATAAAGAAGTGTACTGGTTGTCCAATCAATGTTTTTTTTCTATTTCCCGGGTCATATAAATGATCTCTGTGTTTCTAAAATCAATGCCTTTCCTGTAATCTAATTTACAAAAGTATGCCATATGTCCTCTTTCCTGCTGCTTGTTTTGTTGAGGGTCCTGGAGCCTCTGCTAAAAAGGGCTAAGGATAAAGAAGTGTACTGGGTGTCTAATCTATGTTTTTTTAGATTTCAAGGTTGGAACAAATTATCCCCGGGTTTCTAAAATCAATGCCTTTCCTGTAATCTATTATTCACAAGGATGCCATATCTCCTCTTTCATGCTGTTGTTTCGGTTGAGGCTCCTTGACCCTTTTATAAAAAGGCCTTAGGATAAAGAAGTGTACTGGGTGTCCAATCAATGTTTTTTTCTATTTCCCGGGTCATATAAATGATCTCTGTGTTTCTAAAATCAATGCCTTTCCTGTAATCTAATTTACAAAAGTATGCCATATGTCCTCTTTCCTGCTGCTGGTTTTGTTGAGGGTCCTGGCGCCTCTGCTAAAAAGGCCTAAGGATAAAGAAGTGTACTGGGTGTCTAATCTATGTTTTTTAGATTTCACGGTTGCAAAAAATTATCCACGGGTTTCTAAAATCAATGCCTTTCCTGTAATCTATTATTCACAAGGATGCCATATGTACTCTTTCATGCTGTTGTTTCTGTTGAGGCTCCGGGAGCCTCTTATTAAAAAGGCCTAAGGAAAAATAAGTGTACTGGGTGTCTAAACAATGTTTTTTTCTATTTCCCGGTTGCAACTAATGATCTCTGTGTTTCTGAAATCAATGCCTTTCCTATAATCATTTTTTCAAAAGGATGCCATATGTCCTCTTTCCTGCTGCTGGTTTTGTCGAGGGTCCTGGAGCCTCTGCTGAGCATAATAAAAATAATAATAATTTAACTTGACTTAATAACTGAAGCATGACTTCAGGAGTCAGGTGTGGTCGTAGGTAGTGGTTGTTGTTAGCAGAATTTTTTTACTGCAAATTGCAATTGCCACAGCGTGCATAAAATGTGCGTCACTAGTCAAAATCTTACCTTTTTTTTTTCATTCAGGGGTGTCCGGCGCCATATTGGAAGGGCAAAAAACATGTCTCCGTACCCATTGATATAAGGGGTGACTATAGTGCTTTTACCAGGCTCCTCTTGGTTAGCCCCAGAAAGTGTGACTATGAATCCCAAAAAGAAAATTAAATTAAGGTTGAAAACTAACTCCAACGTAACTTGTAAGACCTGGAGCTCCTCAAACACACGTCCTACCGCAACAGCTATAGGCTCCGCCACCCACAAATCTTTTTAAAAAACTTTTTTAATGCCAATTGATATTGCCACAGCTGGAACAACAGTAAATAACATGTGCGTCACCACAGTCTCCGAAGCTGTTGTCGGATGTATACAAAAACACTGATAAAGTATTCCTTTCAGGGTGCAAAGAGATGGATACCGGAACACTCCAGGAACTTCACAAGAGTTGCTGTCTTGTATTTCTGGTGATGTTTGAGACATCTGGGTAGTGTACAGGGAGGCCCAAAATCCTCTCCATCTCTGTGCACCACAGGACAGGATGTCCTTGTCATCCATAAGCACATGAAATTGCTGGCATTTTCGTTGCTTCAAGAAGTTCAGTTTTTGTGGTGATAGTACAGAATTAAATAAACTTTGGTTTCCTACCATACTCAAGACAATCTTGTAGTTCAAGCTTCGTACTTGCTGTGGGAAACAGTGGCCTGTCCATACCAGGAAGATGATTTAGACAGAAGTAACGAGCTCTGCTTGCAGGTGACACATGTTTATCGTCAATCATAAAAGGGGTTGCGTGCAGAATATGGCTGATGGCCCCTTATTCACATGTTTGTCCAGAGCCACAACATTTGCAAACACCCAGAAGAAAGGTCGGTTCTCACCAGCCTTAATTTGAGCTTCATTTACCAAATGCTGATATTCAAAAAAATAGACAAACAGTGCCTTAAATAACACATTTGCGATATGGATGCACCAGAGCAAAGTCATTGCAAGTACTAAGTTCCCACGATAACAAAATTAAAATGCCACAACTACGCAATCTTCACCTTCAGATTATTATTGTCACACTCCATTGTACTCCTATGCCCAGCTCCCTGCTCTTGTTTTTGTTGAGGGTCCTGGAGCCTCTGCTAAAAAGGCCTATGGATAATGAAGTGTACTGGGTGTCTGTTCAATGATTTTTTAGATTTCCCGGTTGCAACTAATTATCTCAGTGTTTCTAAAATCAATGCCTTTCCTGTAATCTATTATTCAAAAGGATGACATATGTCCTCTTTCATGCTGTTGTTTCGGTTGAGGCTCTGGGACCCTCTTATTAAAAAGGCCATGAGGATAAATAAGTGTAACAGGTGTCTAATCAATGTTTTTTTCTATTTCCCGGGTCATATAAATGATCTGTGGGTTTCTAAAATCAATGCCTTTCATGTAATCTATTATTCAAAAGGATGACATATCTCCTCTTTCATGCTGTTGTTTCGGTTGAGGCTCCGGGACCCTCTTATTAAAAAGGCCTGAGGATAAATAAGTGTAACGGGTGTCTAATCAATGTTTTTTTCTATTTCCCGGTTGCAAATAATGATCTGTGGGTTTTTAAAATCAATGCCTTTCTTGTAATCTATTATTCAAAAGGATGACATATCTCCTCTTTCATGCTGTTGTTTCGGTTGAGGCTCCGGGAGCCTCTTATTAAAAAGGCCTGAGGATAAATAAGTGTAA
Organism: Bombina bombina; assembly: GCF_027579735.1. Taxonomy (NCBI): domain Eukaryota; kingdom Metazoa; phylum Chordata; class Amphibia; order Anura; family Bombinatoridae; genus Bombina; species Bombina bombina. The sequence continues at coordinate 1,046,617,126 of NC_069503.1, forward strand.
CGGGTGTCTAATCAATGTTTTTTTCTATTTCCCGGGTCATATAAATGATCTCTGGGATTCTAAAATCAATGCCTTTACTGTAATCTATTATTCAAAAGTATGAAATATCTCCTCTTTCATGCTGTTGTTTCGGTTGAGGCTACGGAAGCCTCTTATTAAAAAGGCCTGAGGATAAAAAAGTGTAACAGGTGTCTAATCAATGTTTTTTTCTATTTCCCGGGTCATATAAATGATCTCTGGGATTCTAAAATCAATGTCTTTCCTGTAATCTATTATTAAAAAGGATGACATATCTCCTCTTTCATGCTGTTGTTTCGGTTGAGGCTCCGGGACCCTCTTATTAAAAAGGCCTGAGGATAAATAAGTGTAACGGGTGTCTAATCAATGTTTTTTTCTATTTCCCGGGTCATATAAATGATCTCTGGGATTCTAAAATCAATGCCTTTCATGTAATCTATTATTCAAAAGGATGACATATCTCCTCTTTCAAGCTGCTGTTTTGGTTGAGGCTCCGGGACCCTCTTATAAAAAAGGCCATGAGGATAAAAAAGTGTAACAGGTGTCTAATCAATGTTTTTTTCTATTTCCCGGGTCATATAAATGATCTCTGGGATTCTAAAATCAATGTCTTTCCTGTAATCTATTATTCAAAAGGATGACATATCTCCTCTTTCATTCTGTTGTTTCGGTTGAGGCTCCGGGACCCTCTTATTAAAAATGCCTGAGGATAAATAAGTGTAACGGGTGTCTAATCAATGTTTTTTTTCTATTTCCTGGGTCATATAAATGATCTCTGGGATTCTAAAATCAATGCCTTTCATGTAATCTATTATTCACAAGGATGCCATATCTCCTCTTTCATGCTGTTGTTTCGGTTGAGGCTCCTTGACCCTTTTATAAAAAGGCCTTAGGATAAAGAAGTGTACTGGGTGTCCAATCAATGTTTTTTTCTATTTCCCCGGTTCATATAAATGATCTCTGTGTTTCTAAAATCAATGCCTTTCCTGTAATCTAATTTACAAAAGTATGCCATATGTCCTCTTTCCTGCTGCTGGTTTTGTTGAGGGTCCTGGCGCCTCTGCTAAAAAGGCCCAAGGATAAAGAAGTGTACTGGGTGTCTAATCTATGTTTTTTAGATTTCACGGTTGCAAAAAATTATCCACGGGTTTCTAAAATCAATGCCTTTCCTGTAATCTATTATTCACAAGGATGCCATATGTACTCTTTCATGCTGTTGTTTCTGTTGAGGCTCCGGGAGCCTCTTATTAAAAAGGCCTAAGGAAAAATAAGTGTACTGGGTGTCTAAACAATGTTTTTTTCTATTTCCCGGTTGCAACTAATGATCTCTGTGTTTCTGAAATCAATGCCTTTCCTATAATCATTTTTTCAAAAGGATGCCATATGTCCTCTTTCCTGCTGCTGGTTTTGTCGAGGGTCCTGGAGCCTCTGCTGAGCATAATAAAAAAAATAATAATTTAACTTGACTTAATAACTGAAGCATGACTTCAGGAGTCAGGTGTGGTCGTAGGTAGTGGTTGTTGTTAGCAGATTACTTTTACTGCAAATTGCAATTGCCACAGCGTGCATAAAATGTGCGTCACTAGTCAAAATCTTACCTTTTTTTTTTCATTCAGGGGTGTCCGGCGCCATATTGGAAGGGCAAAAAACATGTCTCCGTACCCATTGATATAAGGGGTGACTATAGTGCTTTTACCAGGCTCCTCTTGGTTAGCCCCAGAAAGTGTGACTATGAATCCCAAAAAGAAAATTAAATTAAGGTTGAAAACTAACTCCAACGTAACTTGTAAGACCTGGAGCTCCTCAAACACACGTCCTACCGCAACAGCTATAGGCTCCGCCACCCACAAATCTTTTTAAAAAACTTTTTTAATGCCAATTGATATTGCCACAGCTGGAACAACAGTAAATAACATGTGCATCACCACAGTCTCCGAAGCTGTTGTCGGATGTATACAAAAACACTGATAAAGTATTCCTTTCAGGGTGCAAAGAGATGGATACCGGAACACTCCAGGAACTTCACAAGAGTTGCTGTCTTGTATTTCTGGTGATGTTTGAGACATCTGGGTAGTGTACAGGGAGGCCCAAAATCCTCTCCATCTCTGTGCACCACAGGACAGGATGTCCTTGTCATCCATAAGCACATGAAATTGCTGGCATTTTCGTTGCTTCAAGAAGTTCAGTTTTTGTGGTGATAGTACAGAATTAAATAAACTTTGGTTTCCTACCATACTCAAGACAATCTTGTAGTTCAAGCTTCGTACTTGCTGTGGGAAACAGTGGCCTGTCCATACCAGGAAGATGATTTAGACAGAAGTAACGAGCTCTGCTTGCAGGTGACACATGTTTATCGTCAATCATAAAAGGGGTTGCGTGCAGAATATGGCTGATGGCCCCTTATTCACATGTTTGTCCAGAGCCACAACATTTGCAAACAGCCAGAAGAAAGGTCGGTTCTCACCAGCCTTAATTTGAGCTTCATTTACCAAATGCTGATATTCAAAAAAATAGACAAACAGTGCCTTAAATAACACATTTGCGATATGGATGCACCAGAGCAAGGTCATTGCAAGTACTAAGTTCCCACGATAACAAAATTAAAATGCCACAACTACGCAATCTTCACCTTCAGATTATTATTGTCACACTCCATTGTACTCCTATGCCCAGCTCCCTGCTCTTGTTTTTGTTGAGGGTCCTGGAGCCTCTGCTAAAAAGGCCTATGGATAATGAAGTGTACTGGGTGTCTGTTCAATGATTTTTTAGATTTCCCGGTTGCAACTAATTATCTCAGTGTTTCTAAAATCAATGCCTTTCCTGTAATCTATTATTCAAAAGGATGACATATGTCCTCTTTCATGCTGTTGTTTCGGTTGAGGCTCTGGGACCCTCTTATTAAAAAGGCCATGAGGATAAATAAGTGTAACAGGTGT